>NC_060169.1:20598680-20632223 GCF_021292245.1 Micropterus dolomieu
ACACACACACACACACACACATAGACCCAGTCTCAGATTAGTTTTACAGAATGGATGAGTGTTACACATCAGGGCTGATGAGAGGCCAGCGCTGTTCAGTGGCCAGTGCCAGTGGAAACAAAGAGATGTTTTGTTTGGACTGGCTTCCATGTCTTACTGCGATAGGGCCGGATGGGTGAGTGGAAATGCAGGCGGCCTAATTGGACACTGACTGAAATGGCACACGATTGGACTGCTGGCCCTTTGTGATGTCATTTTGGCTCAGCTAGTGTGTTTCATTTAACACCAGTGTCTGCAAAAAGTGAAGAAAAGTGAGAAACACTTGTGAATGAATGCACACTTTCTACATTTACATATATTTGATTAGCTTCTATTCCAGGATGTAATGGACAGTATGTAAATTTTAAAGTCTGAGGAACAAATATTTAAATGTGACTGCATAGTAACCTATGATAACCTTCACTTTCATGTCAGCAGTCAAAATAAAATGTAGTATATTAGTCAGAACCTGAGAAAAGATCAAAGAGTATCCAAGTTTAAATAAGAGTCTGTGTGTTATGTGTGTTAGAGTGCATATTTGACCCCTGTACTGTTTAATAAAAATAATAACAGCATATTTTGTTTATAAAGCACTTTTGAAGACATGCTGTACTTGATAAATTATTTCTCCACAAAATATATTATGTTTTTCACAGACATAACTCTAAAAGTGTTTCTGGTAAGTTAAAAAATCAACATTTATTTAATCTTCATATGACAGATTTTGTGTTGCCAACTCATTTAGCCACAAGTCTCGATAACTTCACTGCAGAGCATAAGTAGATGGGACAGAGGAAGAGACATGAGAGGGTTTTCTGAAATCCCTCTGCCTGTTAACACGTCACAGCCAATCTAATCAGCCTCCCAGACAAAAGAAGGCTGCATAGGAGTTCCCTAATTGCTCCCTTGTTCTGTATCTCCAACCACTCAGCAGCGCTAACTGGCCCCAGTCTCAGCCCCCGAGCTTTCCCGTGCTCTGACTAACTGAATGCACACACGCACATGCCCACACAGTAGATGTTTACTTGTAATCATGGCATTTAGTTACAATAATTTATTTCCTTGTGTACATGACATGGAAAATACAAATCATTGCAGACCAGGGACGTTGGAGCCAAGTTCAATTTTGCTATTATGGAGTTACAAGTATGCATTTAGCTAACACTGTTATGCTGAGCAACCAACAGAGAGTGGTCAGGTAGGATATATAGCCTGACCATTTTTTATAAAAAGGCAAACTTTCAGTCTAAGCAAAAGACCAGTGACAGGGTCAGTAGTTAGTAGTTAAGAGTTGATTGAACTTGGCAGGACAGTCAGACAACAGCTCCAGCACTGAGGAAGAACGGATGCAGCCACCAGGCAGCTGGGTAGGAAAACACAACTGTCACACAACTGCTACTTAATGTAACTTCACTGCCACCTCTATATTTTCATCTCATTTACTGAATCAGTGTGTTTACATGTTCTGTAATATTTCTAATACCACCAGATTAAAGCAACACTGCAAATATTGTAGTTGTCATGTTACACATACTGTGGAATTAAATTTATCTACAGTAATCAGAGTTTATGTAACCCAATTAACAAAGTAGTCTGGCATCCATCCACACAATTTGATTAGTTATATATTTATTTTGCCAAAGAAATGTTGCAAAACAGCATTTATGTACACATAGATTTATACACATACAGTGCAGACACATGGCAAAAAAATACATTAATAAATGAAAAAGAAAGAGATAACATCAGACTTATATATGGCAGCAAATAATTGTTATTTATTATCATCATCAACTGTTGTAGTAATTATTGTTTTTATAAATGTTTTGTTTTACACTAAAATTCAGCTCTTACAATCACAAGTGAAGAATTATTAAGAGAAAACCATGATGGCAAAACATAAAACAACATAACAACATGAAACAAAAACTTGATGAATGTAAAATGCAAAAATACTAATACTAATGTCTCAAAAGACGCTCAGTAGTAGTTGTAAGTGAGTAACCATTCAGGCCTTAAAACTCTTCTATTAAACAAATCTTTTATTAGTTATTGCAAAGTGTTTGTTTTATCTGATCTGATTAATCACAGTAATCAAATTATAGTGTGTCTGTAAAACATACTCACTCAGTCTTCTGTCATGCACTCATGGACACACACACACACACACAGAGGCCAGGCCTGGTCCTGCAGTCACTGGGTCACAGGGTTAACACAAGCCAATTACCAAAACAGTTAAGGAGGAGACAGGAAACACAATATTTACCACATGACTGCCAGAGTGATGTACTACACACAGTAACATGTTATTTATGCCTCGCTCTTTGACTTTGTCGTTACAGGTTTTACTGTAGAGAACAAAATCTATAAAGTCGTATTGTTTTGAGAAGAGCCTTAATGACATTGAACAGCACTGCTCCATTCAATATTTCTGTTTACCATTTGTATGATTGTTTGTCTATATTAATGTATATTGTCTGCTATGTAGCAGAATGGAGTTCCAAACTCAATTCCACTATATAACCTGTAATGCTGTGACAAAATAAATCTACCTACCTACCTATTAAGAAAAAATAGAGGATGGACAGATTGATAGATGGTGTTGCTTTAAATTACAATGAGATAAACATATATGTATTAATCGCTGTCTAAAATACAGAAATTGTATTGAATATGAATTGATGTACAAACAACTAGTCTGAGATAACTAATTTCACCAAAACTGACAAGCTCTTAATCTCATTAACATTTCTTTAAGTACATGCTGCATCAGTTAAATCACATACAGAATTTAGTCGGACAAGACCTTGAATTATTTTGAGCAATTATTTTTAACTTGTTTTTTTTATTATTTTTTAAAAAGAAGTGCGCAGCTGTCAGGTTTTGTGAATCAGACTCAAAATCTGTTTTTGTATGCAAGGAGACAATGTTCATGTTATGCTTTGATGTTTTGACTTGGCTGATAACTATAAATTTCCATGTATCAGACATGTTTAGATTGGGGATGTTTGGTATGACCCTGGCGTGTGGCTGTGGGACACTGCGGGGGGTCCCACTGTTTCCTGTTTATCACATCTTCCACGTGAAAGTCAAACAGTTTACCTAACAAGGTACTCTCTCTGTCCTCTTTCTGTCACACACGTGCATATCTACACACACACATACAAAAAATACACATACGCACTGCCATTCTAACATACATTCACATGTACACATGTGCACACAGAAAGGTAGAAACACCTGAATACTAATAAGTGCGCACAAATGCAAGAGTGTACAGAAAACACTTCCTCTGGCTCTCTCTCTCTCTTACCCACACTCACACACACACACACTCGCGCGCGCACACACACAGTGAGTGGGTTTAAGTGAGGCAGGACGTGAATAGTTGAACATCATTTTACGTGAGTGGGAGCTGGTGTCATCACAAGGCCAGGACTTCTTCTGAGTCGTACATACCACCATCTCAATCCTACCGTAAGACATTTCACATAGATTTTATGTAAGCATGCATGAAATGTTATTGTCACTCCTGTGGTATATTAAATAATACAAAATATAAAAACATAAGCAAAAATAAAAGAGCAAAATACACTTACTTGACGTTCAAGTTTATTTTTTAACAGTGACAGACAATAAATTAATCTTATCATTATTAGTAGACGTAGAAGTAGTATAGTCATAATATTAGGAGTAGAATTGTCAGAGTAGTAGTATTTGCTGGAGTAGAGTTTCAGAGAATCAGTTTACATTCACACTGACTCAGTGTTGCTTTTCATCACAAGCCTGTGTTGTATATTTACCACTGTACAGTATAGTCATTTTTATTATAGACTATCTCTGAAAAATTTGCCAAAAGTGATTTGGTCAGCATTTTTGGTGTCAAGAGAAAGGTCAAGGAAATCGCATAATTCCCTAAATCCTATTTGTACTGTGCTTTTCTATCTCAAGTCAAATTTTTCAAAGGAAAATACAAATTACATTTTGCGTTTGCAAACAGACAGAACTGTCAAAATAATAATAACAAGTAGTAATAATTTGTCCAGACTGACAATACAGTTTTAGTCTTCACAGTCAATTCAAACAAACAACAATATGTATCTAATATAATCATCAGTTCCTCGTGGGCACATATGTAGCATATAAACATAAACATCATATACTGTATTAGATATTTATCTGAATATATATATATATATATACTTCTGCTGGTATACAACAACATCAAAAAGACAAGAGAGAGAAAAATAATTAATTCTTGTGAAATTGGAAAAGTTATCCAGATGAAAGTGCACAAGCTACAGCACACCATGCTGGCTACTTGAGCTGAATTTCTTTCTCCCGACTGCCAGTAAAAAGTCTTTTTAGGAACAACTCTGGTCTTCCTGTCTTCGTTACAGGGCTTTCTCCAGACCTAACTGTCTTGTAAACCATGCAAAAGCTATACAAAGTAACACGAGATCCTGCATGTCAGAGAGAGAGAGAGAGAGAGAGAGAGAGAGAGAGAGAGAGAGAGAGAGAGAGAGAGAGAGCGAGGCGGGATGGAAGGTGGGGGTATTGAACGAAAGTAGGTATGCATGTGAAAGACTGGAGGAGGTGATGGTAATTTGCAAGCTCAGTTTTAGAGCTTTAGAGGATCTGCCATTTATCTGATATCCACCATGGCTCTAAAACGCTCAGTGGGTGGCTGAATGTGTGTTTGTGTGTCTCTGACCATGTGCTTGTGTCTGAACAAGCTATTGAAAAAGGATGTAAGAAGTTGACACTACTTGCAGTGCATCCTAGCAATGAAACCTTATATTCTTTCTCCTGAAAAAAAGAAAATTGAGATTTTCAGTTTAACGTGTGGTGTCATATGCTGCTAGTATTTAAACAAAACATATTCATTTAAATTGATATTCATTTTAAATCATTTAGTATATTTTTTATTTAAAACATTTTCATACTTGGAAAATATACGGTGTAAATTCAGATAATGAAAACTGATATCATCTTCCTAAGTTTCATTTCACACTGTAAATAAGATATTAATGACGAGTTTATTGCAACATTCCCCCTTCACGTCATCTAAAATAACACAGTTGAAATACTTTTTCAAAATAGAAGTGAGTGGTGATTTGATTTATGTTGCAAAAAATGGCATCTCAACAATTCAACAGCAACATGTCTTTCCAGACACTTTGCTTTGAGCTGAATTATTTTATAAAAAAGAATACATAATGGTAAAACCGAATCCACATAGAGGTCTGATGATAACTGGGCATTATTTACCATAAGTAACTGTTTTTTGAAAGACACACTGCTAAAACTTATAATTGTTGGTTTGCGTGATGGTATCTAATTGGTATGGTTAGAAACCATTGGGTGTGAGCTGAAGAATTATTTTTGTGTGCTTGATTTGGGTGAACTGACCCCTTAAGTGGCGGTCTGCCTGCAGTAGCCATACCACAGCTAATGCTTGTCTCTGTTCAGGCCCTCTGGTGATGCTGGTCCAGGCCTTTGGGCAGAGAGGGATGTGGATGGAGGGGCCGTATACATTTAAACAGATAATGCACCAAGGGATTAGGAACCAAATGGAGTCCAGTCAGAGGGAGTCCTCGGACACAGTAATCAAACACAGAGACAGACAGGACACATATCCGTTGGATAGATTTGGGAGGAAAAGCACACCATCAAGAATATTAGACTTTCCACTTTCTATTTACTGATTTTTCCTTTTCCCCCTATATGATTTTTTTTTTCCATCACGGAGGATAAATAATGATTGTTCTGTTTGGATAGTCCACTGCCTGATGCATGCATGTGTGTGTGTTTGTTTGCGTTCATATAAAAGAGACAGAGGAAAGGAGCGAATGAGACAGCAGATGAATGTGTGTGGGTGGGTGGTCTTGTGAAACAAGAGCGCACGGCCATGAAGGTTCTACACTGCGAGTGGAAGTGAACTGTTAAAGGCCGCAGGAGCAGCCTGAATGAAATCACAATAAGCCGAAATGAAAAAAAAACTACATGGAAAGGGGAAAACAGTGTCCCGCCGAGACATGCTAAGGGACCGTGGATGGGCCTGGCTGCTCTCCTCTACAAAGCAATTCTTTCACAAGGGGAAACATATATGGGTCGGCCGTTTCACCTAATAAAGTTTCAATAGATTTAAATAGTTGGACAACCAAAGTCAGTTTGGAGTGGAGTGGAGCAGAAGGCCTTGCGTCATAAGAGTCTGTCGCTGTTAGCTGCTGTTAGCTGCTGCGACTGCGGCCTGCTGAATCCACGCTGACATGAGCAATGCTGGGACAGGAAAATGACTCAAAGAACTATTTAAAGGAGAGAAATGCATGACAGAAGGTGGCCAGTTTTAAACAAAAAAGGTTAAGATTCTCATTGCGAGGTGCTTGCTCAGAAATCCAACTACATCTAGAACAGTAGCCATGTGTTGTACTAGTAAGATGATGGGGAGGGTTGACAGCTCCACTGGCTATGATTTCCCAATCAAAGTACCCCACTCTCAGACAAACTCACTCTACCTCTATTTCCCTCAGTTTTCTTTTCGCCATCTCACTCACAGTCTCCGCTCTCTCTGACAGGCTTCAGTCTCTCAGTCTGTCTGTCTCTGTGGATTTCCTGTGGCCTCAGGGCTACTCTATGTCCACCTCTCTTTAACACACACACACACACACACACACACACACACACAAACATACACAGACATAAGCACACAAACACACAATCAGCTCAGTGTCTCTGGGGCTGCGATGATAGGGATCTCAAGCCCGTTCCACCACTTCCCTCTGGGGTCAGAATGGAAAAGATGCTGCCAATAACAGGGATGTTAGTGTGTGTATTTATGTGTTTGTGTGTCATGTCAGTCACTCTGTGCATACGTAAGCTTGCATGTGTCCCTCTGAAAGTTTATCTACGTTAGACTTTTTCTTTGCATGAAGGTTTGTATGTACCTTTGAGGGAGGGGAAAGAGAGATGAATGGTGAGACAGAAAAAAAGACAGCCAGAGAGAGAGAGAGAGAAAGAGAAGGAGAGGCTTTGCCCCATGAAAGGAGTATAAGGATGGCAGAAGCTCTTTTAGCTGCAGGGCTTCAGCCTCTGCCAATGGTTTCCAGATGGGCCTCATTTGCCCTGCACCATTCCAATACATGGATCACTGTCCTCCACCAAGGATGTCCATACACACAAGTACACATGCACACAAACACAGAATACGCTACAAAACACCAACATACACGCAAAGCACACAGGTAAAACATCATATAAAAAATTATATTAGACATTTGATGTTCCCTGAGAGAGAAAATCCCGTGGTGGAAGAAGTGTTCTGGTCATTAATAAAAAAAAGTTGTAATACCACAATGTAAAAAATTAAAGCCTGGCCAACAAATCAGCTGTATCTGCAGACAATTTGAAAAGGCTGCTGTGGCTGTGGCCTCTCTAAACCTGGCCTCTTATTCTTTTTTTCCTACACATTAAAATGAAGAAGTTTGGTTTTGGGCCATTGTTCTTAGCATGGATTAAGTTACTACATGCATAGCCTATTGCTTCCGTAATATCACATCTTCCCTATTTGAGTTATACAGGGGCACTCATTTTTCGCATTGCCCTCGGGTCTTAACAGGCTATCTGGAGCAGTCAACTACTTTTATACCAGACTGTAAAATCGTTGGTCTCACGCCACCCACTAACCATCCCAACAATTGGCTCTTTGACTGATGGTTTACCAGGGTATAAAATTTTAGTTTAAGGGATCTATTGGCATATTTTTACTTTTGACTATCTAAAATTCAAATTACTATCTGGCAAATTCAGATTACTGGAGAGATTTCCTGCTCAACTACTGCCTCCTTTCAGTGCTGATATCTGGTCCTACTAAAACCTCTGCTATAAAACGCTGCTTGTATTTTAATGCTCTCACATATATATTTCAATGTCTCAAAATCCCAATAAAGTTTGGATTTAAAAGTATTGACAAGTACAGTAAGAAGTAGTAAAATATTATAATCAAATGTAAAAGTTTGGAATAGATAAAAATATCATAATTATCACAGATAATTTGTTACAGTTACATCAACACATAAGCCTCATTTTAATATGGTAGCTGATCAAGGTGGAGCTAATATGAACAATTTATGTACTGCTAGATAGTATAATCCATGACAATGTATTATACACTATATTGCCAAAAGTCAGTAATCAGTAGAGTTGAATATGGATTTGTCCCACCATTTGCAGCTATAACAGCTTCAGCTCTTCTAGGAAGGCTGTCCACAAGGTTTAGGATTTAGTTATTTTCCAACACTGCAAAAATAAAATGTGAAGATAGATAGACACACACACACACAGACCGATGAGATGTGGTGTGTGGCAGAAAGTCCTTCCCACACATTGCTGTGGCTGTACAAAGAGTCAGTGTTCGGGGGCCTTCAGTGTGGCGATGCGTGACATGGCGGTGTGAAGCTGCCTGAAAAATCCACAGAAACAGGTAAGGGTCACAGACAACAGCCTACATGGAAGGTCAGCCTGTGCTTTCTCACTGTGTCTGTGCTGAGTGTTTGGCTGTGTGTTTGTGTAGGGGTGGAGGTGGGGTTGTGGGTGAGTGTGTGTCCATACCTCTGTATTTTTGGAAACCACATGGTATGAAACAGCACGTCCACTTGCACACATGGCACAGCACTCATGGAGGACTATCAGTGAGTGTGAGCATCCACTGTCCCCCTCCTCTCCTCAACCACTACCATGCACACATGCACATACACATTACATATACAAACACACTATTTTCTGCAACCACACACACATGCACACATGTACTCATCAAACCTAGAGCCCCACATATGGTACCAGTTTTAACCCTCTCTTTTCAAAACTAGAAGTTATCATCAACCAATGATGGATACATCTGTAAACTGAGGATATATCATTAGCAATAGTTAACAGCCTCACAGTGTTTACATCATTGATACACAGCTCTTGAGGACTGTCAAACAAGCAGCGTGGATAAATACGTCTTCCAGGTGGAGCTATTGATCACCAAGAGGTCTGCCCCCCAGCTAGCGGTGCTACACCTCAAGATCGATTGATACCTTCATTAGCCAATTGGATTTGGCCCTAACCTCAATTCAAAGTCTGTGTTTGTTATTATGTGAAAAAAATGAGTCCAGTGGGGATAAAGCTGGCCATTGTGATAAAAAGGACAGGAGCGATGGCGACAGAGGGGAAAATAAAGAGAGGTAGGAGAGAGGGAAAGTGGTGTTGAGAGGTAGAAAGTGTATAAAAATGGAGATGTTGAAGGTAAGGATAAGGGTTCACCTTAGGTTGAAAGAGGGAATGAAAAAAAGATGACTGATGATGGCTAATTATCACATTCATTGGGCACATGTGCACGCATGTGAATGTATGTGCCTCTGAGTGCTGGTTGTGTGTTGGCCGAGCATACATTAGATGGTGTATGTATGTGCTGGTGTAACATCTGGTTTCCATGAGGACCTGAGCAGGCTGAGAGCAGCCAAGTACAGCACAGAAGGTATTAGAGGTAATTTACTTATTAGAGAAAAAAGACTCAATCTCAGGAGCTGTAATTGTAAATGGAGATGGGGCTTATCTGAAGGACTATCAGTATCCCTGCAGGGGAAATACAAGCAGGCAAGCAGTGGCAATTCAGCACATACACACGCGCGCGCACACACACACACACACACGTGTGTGCCACAAATACACATGCAGGCATGCAAATACAAACACACACACACCACGATCTGTATTATTCTATTAGATTGTTTTATTCTATTGTTTATACCAGTGCTTATAAATTGTATTATCTGAACTGCTAAGCCTTCATGTCAGTGTAATAACAACACAGCTGATAATTGAAAAGGCTCTTTTAATAGAAGTCATGTGTAGTATGGCAAAATATAACACAGTATAAAGCTGAAAGCTGTCCTTTCTTTTGTTTTTATGTCACATAATTTTGTCATGGTGGAAATACTAAGCTGATGTTGAAATGCTAAGCTGATGTTGCTGTAACACACACAATGTATAGTGATCAGTATATGACGTGAGGTAATTGCAACATTTGTTTATTACAATAATGCATTAATGAGCTCATTTAGTATCATGGTAAATACGGTGCATTACATGTACATGTATATACAAGTTTAACAAAGTATCCCAGGTGCCATTATAAAAAAATTAAAGTTACTTCCAATCATTTAGAATAACAAAACACATTTAAAACATTAAGATCTCTCAACTGTTTTGCTGTGAATTTTAATAGCTGGGGTTAGAAAACAATATACAGCAGTTTAATCAGAAACAAATGCCAAACATTAGGTAGAAAATAATGTGCAGCTACTGAATTCATAGTAAAAAAGAAAAGGTGATCCTATTCAAGGCCACAGAATGTCACTGTGATTTTACAAATCTCTTGTGTTTTGTTGACATTGATTGAGTTTTAATTAGGACTATCATCCCTCTCCTTTAGCACTCCCTTGAATCCCAAAATACAGAAGACCTTTCACTGACCGGTTTCCTCTTTTTTTTTGCCACACAGACACACCAGAATAAAGCCTTTTTTCCCCCCTGTCTGTGGTGTTTGCATTGGTTTCTTGGCCAAGCTGGTTCTGCTGTTACACAATGTGTGGGTCCAGGCAGAAGACCCAAATAGTAACTTAGTGTTGGGATGACACCACTGCAATAAAAAGCAACAATTATTTTCCTAGCCATTTCAAATGTGCGTCACACTTAACCCGACCAGGGTGGAAATAAACCAGAAGCTGGGCCTGAACACCAGAAGGGTGACATGAAGGATGGATGAAAAGTAGACCTATCTTCTCTTGATTCACCCCAGGCAGTCTGATAATGTACTGTACCAACTCCCCATAGTGGCAGGAGGCTGTGTGTCAAAACACTTGACCAATAATCTTATCATCATCTGTATCAGCGAATGCTTTTACTCCATGACACTTTTTGTTTCCTCAGTCCAGACAGACTTTTCTTTTTTTGTGTGTGTTGCTGCTAAATGCTGTCATGATGTAGTCATTTCACTCAGGGGCACCAGGAGATGACATCAGTGTTTAGGAATGCTGTCACTGTTAACATCTTTGAAAAATAGTTGCTGCTATCTGTTTGTAAATCTGATGACGCTTTTGTGGCTAGTTAGTCATTGTCAGCGTGCGTCTGCATCTAGCTGGAGACATTTTTACCTTTCTGTAAATGCAATGCCATTAACTGGTGGTTTGGCAATGGTGTGGTACTTGAAGTAAAAACAAAAAAGACCTGAGAAATACTTGCTTAAGCATCTTTGACATAACCAGCCAGCCAATACCCCCAACCCTATCAACCCTCAATCTTTCTGGGCCTCCACTGAGTGGCTGACCTGCCCTGATAGTTGTCTTCATTTGATCTATGGCTCTGGTGTACTCCCCCAGAAAAGAAGTCTTCTCCTGGATTCTGCCTCATACACTGACCAGACATCTGCCCCAGTCTTGACTCAGCTGAAACGGGATACTCCAAAAAACACCAGGAGACATTAAACCGAACAACGCATTGGCCTGTGACCTTTGCGGATGGTGAAATCAGACATCTCATGTTCATCGGCCTCAGACACACTCAGACAAATGCACCTGTGTTGCGCACATCATCTGCTCTTTGTCTTCCAGCTCCCACATATATGTGTGATATATGTGATGAAGAGAATAGCATGTCAGCATGGATTTGTGTGCATGGGTGGTCATTAAGCAACCTTGCTTGGCAAAGTTTAGTGCATGGTTGTGCTAGAAAAATCAGATGAGCTCTTATCAGTTATATTTTTCTCCTGAACACATTTGTCATTGTGTGTCTGTGTGTGGTACAGTGAGAGTTAATCTGATATGTGCCTCACCCTACCACTGCACCCTTAATTCATCTCTTTGGAGATGGACTACAGCGTGGACAGCAGTGTGAGCAAGCAAGATCTGTTGTGATATGTTTGTGTGTTTAGGTTGTGAAGGAGGTTGCTGGATCAGAGAAGAGAGTTTTTGGCACCTAATCCGTTGATTGATGGAGTAAATTGGGTGGGCCAGGGCTCACTGAAAGGAGGCGTGTGTGGGTGATGTCTGCCTTCATCTGTCTGCCGCCTGATCGATCCTTGCTTGGTGGTGGCCAGAGAAGTCCTACTGGTGATTAAACAAGCTCACACATGCAGATACACCCACACTCCCTCCATGAGACAGAGTTCATATTAGAAAATCTGTATTTACTAGTACTAGGATTTCACATGTGTGTGTGTGTGTGTGTGTGTGTGTGTGTGTGTGTATGTGCATCACTGTCTGCCAGTGTGTACGAGATTACTGAAGCCTCACTGCTGACTTTACGAGGGGGAGCTCTTTGTCTGTTTTGTGTCTCCATGTCAGGGTGACTTTACCACTGGTATCTGGCTCGTTTCTTCCTCTCCAGCACTCCAAAATGTTAGTTGTTCTCTCACTTCTGATGCAAGACTTCAAATGTAAAATTAAATTCTCTCTTGCTTCCTCCATTCCTATATCTATATATATATTTCTGTACATCTCTTTATCCATCATCTGTCTGTCCATTTCTGGGTCCAGAGAGATGCTCCAACCACCACTGTCTGTGTGGCCTCCTTTGTTGTAATGCTGCTGTTCTCTTTCCAGAGAAACCACGGTGTGTCATAGCCACAGAAATAGATCTATGTTTACATCACCTTAAACCCAGCCCAGGGCTTGTTTTGAAAGATGTTCTGTGGTGAACTCTGTGGGGAAATGTTTCTTTTTCTTTGGGTTGGAAAAGAATCACCAGGTATACATATAATATCCACTAAGGATGAATTAACAGGGATTTCACATCATGAAGATGAATCCTTATTTGTGACAGCTTTACAAAATGTGTTTCAAATGTCTTTTCTCTGTATTTAGATATTAAATTCTGAAGAAGTATATTCCTGATTTTATGTCATGACCCGTGTTTAGTTGTGGGGGTATTGATAATGAGCCACTGTAGCCTTCCAAGTCTGCTCATATGGGGTGTTGTGTATAATAGACATTCCTTTTGGTTTTATAGCATTGTGCAGGACTCCCCCTACAGGATACAGACTGCACTGCAAAGTAGAAAAAAACAACATCGTTACTAAACACATACTTAACAGTCAATTCCCATTGGAACACAGTCAATTTACTAAACCCCAAGATACCCTGATAAAATAAAAGATAGAAACTATTAAAACTCTGAATGAAAACTGAATGGCCAGTGTAATTTCAAAATTATGCTTGTGTTAAAAGAAGAATAACAACTATTCATTACATGCTCTTTATTTCAGCAGCATTTGTAAACTACATGTACAAATATCTGCACTTGGACATTAATTAATTAAATTAATTAATAAAAACTACTAACATAAAGGGATATTAACAGAAGAGATGAAGACATGTACATTATGCTTTATCTCTATACTACTACTGCCATCTGCCATCTTTACTACTTCTACTACCTAACTAACTACTATGACTAACTACACTCATGGTTTGGATGAGTAAACGACAACAAGTCTGAGTGTTGTCTACTTCTTGATGAGTGGCTGATAAGACAGCAGGGGTCAAATCTGAGTGGTCATCTCCTCTCCACTCTTGGGGCGAGCCATAAATCACATGACAGTGTCTGGGTGCTGTCAGGCCTGGCTGCTGCCCACCAGGGTTAAACCAACAGAGGCCTGAGTGGGGTGGTGGACAGACAGAGGGAGGCCTGGGTAAACGCTGCTTCGTCTTCTTCACTGACAGCAATACAACTGTGTCAGCGACTGCGAGTGAACACATAAAAGAAACTCTCACTACAGACATGCTCTAACATTACTCACTCTTGACACTCACTGCTGAAGAGGAGGTTTTAATTTGGCAGATTAACATGATTTAAGTCTTTTCTTTTTGTTATCCTCACATCTTCATACGCCAATAACTCATATGGTAAAACAATACTGCTTGCCATAATGTTGTGGCGAGCAGGTTACTTTCTTCCCATGTAGTGGTTAGTTTTCACTCTCCATCTGCTGCTCCATCTCTCCCTTCCTCTTTGTCCTTCCATTCTTCCATTAAGAGCAAAGTGAAGGCAGGAGTAGTGGATGCCTTACCCAGAGCTAAAGATAGAGCTCCTTAGAGCCTTCATTTGTCATTCTGTGACAGTATTGTAATCAGGCGTAGAAGATCCTGCCTACAGGCTGGACCCAACAAGGGGCTTGAGCAGTCCTGAGCACACTGGACAGCTGCCAAGCCACGGGAGGCGTGCAAGTAAACACAGCATAACCCTAATACTCAATCTAAAGCCAGAGAATGGAAGACAAATTTATACAATGCTGCTGAGAGCTGTTGAGTAACACAATTCATTTGACATGGATTCCACTGATCCATAAGAAAAACATGCATTTTGCAAAGTACCCAAAACGTTATTTTAAATTATAGGGGGAAAAAACTACTTTTCCAATACGTATGCAGATATCTCGCAATGTCTAGAATAGTTTTGTGGTGTAATGAAATGGTGCAGTCATAAAAAAACATAGAGTTTTGGTTTTGAATACCTCTCACTGTAGACAAAATATAACTTCACAAGCTGATACCCAATATTAAGTATATGTGACCTCCATCAAACAAAAAAGAGTTTGCTTAATTTGTAGAAATGTAAGGAGGAAATGCAGATAGAAATCAAGAGTTTACCAGGTTAACATAGCAGAAGTACACAGCATGTCATTATTTATAAATGAATGTCCACCTGGGAGAAATCTTTCATTTTGACATCTTTTCTGCTCACCACTTGGAGTCTTCTGGGGTTCTGCTCTGACTAATACGATTTGGTACAATATGGCTTTGGTATGTTTAAATCCAATTATTTTGGATTACATGGATTACAAGTGAAACTTCAACGTCAACCAATAATGGGATTTCCTAACATTTCCCAACAAGAACCAAGTGTTGTGTGAGGCGGTGAGTGGGATCAGAAATTAATGACGCTGGATGATTCAGCAAAGTAGGAAGTATGTCATGGTTATTTTTGCGATCAGTCGCATATATTCTCTTCTTTGTTTTTATTTGTTTGGTTGTGCATTCTTATATAGTGAATCTGTATCTGGTGTGTTCATGCAAAGGTGGAGGGAGACAGAAGGAAAAAGAGGAATAAGGAGAGAGGTGGAGTTTTGTAGGATGTTATCAACATCCTGTCTGTGTGTGACCTGGTGCTAATGCTCATGTAAGACAGCAATCTTCTGGCTCTGGTAATCCCTCTGGGACAAAAAAAACAAGACAAAGATCCCTCTCTCTCTCCCTCTCTCTCTCTCACACACACACAAGGATAGAGAATTATATTGTCATATTACAATATATTTAGTGTTAACTTGTGATGTGACATAAAAGTAACATTTAGACTACTGGAACATTTTTATACCAAAAGCTGTTTTACCATCCAGAATGTTTGGTTTTGAGATATTCATCTTGAAGATTTCTCCTCCACCACAATACAATGGAGTTAAATGGAATCCCAATACTTACTTCCTCTCTATAATAAATAATCATTCAGTAGAAAACCGCTGACGTCGTGGATTTTCTTGAGTAACAAGGACACTGTTTATATAGTCTGCTTAGTCTGTGGAGCTGTCCTGAATTAAATATCCCAACAACTAGTAAATGGATTTACAATGTATTTTATTAATGACCAAATCCCTGTAAAACTAATTACATTCCCATTAGCCTCCTTTGAACTTTGTGTTTAGTGCTAATTACCAAATGTTAGCATGCTAACATGCTAAACTAAGATGGTGAACATGGAACATGTTAAGCATTGTCAGCATCCTGACATTAAAAATTAGCTCAGCTGGAAAATATGTTTTTGCAGCTAACCAATCCTTTGACAACCGGAACAAAACCCTTCTTATCCCAAATAAAGTACTCCACCCTCCACTATCTCACACAATTGCACTGAGGTGTAAATAACCCGGAGGTTCACTACTCCCCAGCCAAACAGATGGATGCACTCACTGTGCAGAAGGGGTTAGCAGAGTGATAGAAAGCACAAGAAGAAAAAAGAAAAACATCACGCAAGTATGCATGTAGCCTGAGATAGAAGTAATTTCCTGAGAACGAGAGAGAGAGAGGAGGCCAGAAAAGTGGCTCCAGCTCTCCCAGGAAGTCTGTTAATGTGGGAAAGGTGAGAGTAGAAGGCAGGCTGGGTTTAAGGGTTAGAGGTAAGGTTATGGCTAGAGTGTGTATGGGCCTGGAGCTGCAGTCAGGCTTCCTGTTGATGGATGGACATGGCAAGAAAGAAAATAGGAGGTGGGAGAGTGGGGTTTCTTCCTGGTTTTTAAGTAGACCATAACAGTCTACCCTTTTTCTACCAACAGACATTGAGTAGCAGCTCCCTGCTCACATACATACTTTCATACATGCGTAAATGCAAATACCATACCAGAATTGCACAGCAAACACAATATGAATGACAATTAACTGATGATAACAAGTTGTGTGACAACATTTTCCGGGGACAGACGTAAGCAGAATTCCCAGGTGTCCAGGTATCACCAGCTGGCATCAGAACTCATCATCTCAAACTGCTTTTATTACAGGAAATTGCGTGTGGAATGAACATTTGTAGTGGGGGAGCCCGATGACGCAGGGGTAGGTCAAAAATAAAGTAGGGAGTGAGATGGTTGCGTTAGTGTGTGTGTGTGTGTGTGTGTGTGTGTGTGTGTGTGTGTGTGTGTGTGCTCATGAGAATCATTTGAGTTTTAGATGTTTTCAAAGTGAAAATATATTTTTCCAAAATGAGGCAATAATTGCTCATCCGCACTTCAAAAAAGTTTCAGTTTAATAGTTAGATTAAATAGAGGGTGGCATAGGAGTTCTGGTCACAGGATGATGACTTTGTTTTAGGTCAAGGTTATAATCAAGAGATAATAACCTTTACCCTGAGATTTTGAGTTTGGGTATGTGTATATTTGCATTTGTGTGTGTCATGTATGTGCGTGTGGTCCTGCTGAAATGATAGATGTGTAGAGAGGGAGGAGCGTGAGGCGGGGTGGCAGTAAACAGTGAGACATGCATGTAGGAGGTCTGGGTGCAGACTAAAGCCAGAGCTGTCAGGATCCCAGACAGAGATACAGATAGATCCCATCCCTCCACACACTGCCACTTGGTCTATACAGCGCTGTAAACCTTCCCACCTATCAGCCCAGCTTAACATCAGACCAATAGATGATGAGTTCACTGTGGTGCTAGGGTCATCAGCAGGTCTACCCAAAAAACAAATCATGCCCTAGAATATAGTAAAACAATGCCTTATTGTCTGTCCATTGCATGTTTGCTACCATTTTTGTATTTTAGACATTAAGATCACAGCAATGGTGCAATCTTTGCTTTTTGCCTAACAATATGCATAATGGTGGAATTGAGCAAGTCTTTTTCTTACTTAAAATAGACCTCTTAATCATAGGCAAAAGGTTTCATTCCTTTTCATTTTTGTGATTTTTGCGAAATTATATAGAGCTGGAGAGCTTTAGGCTGTTTAAAATGCATAATTGCTACCTCATGGGAAAATTTAGTGTAATGAAAAAGCCATTGAAAAATGCAGACATAAACCTCAACAAAGATTAAAGAACAAGAGTGGTCACAAAAACCACATAATAAAGCACACATAATGAGCGAAAGATAGAACTGAGTTGTATCTTCATAGCTGTATTCTCTTCATTATATAATTTTGTGCTTTACTTTATTTAAGGTATTAATCCTCTAAATAAGAATATAATGTTATATTTACTCTTTTACATATACAAACAATAAATTTATATAAAAGTACCCAGTTTATTTTATCATAGCAGGCTTTATTTGATGATTTCAGATAATTTTAGTCTGATACTTAAGACTGTTATTCTTATACCATATAGCTATCTTATACTGTACTGTGGATTTATGGTGTATTGGATTGAATTATAGTGTATATATTTTTGTATCAGTGAAAATTTTATGTTTTCATGCTTTTACTACATGTATGTTGACAATTATACTAAACACACTATGATTTCAAATGTGTTAAGAACACTAAAAACATTTTAATGAAAGAATATGATGCTACAAGAAATGCTTTCAGACTGATGAATCAAAATCAGGGCCAGCAGATCAAATGTTTTTGCTTCAGAGATTATTACTGGGTTAATTTCTCCAGATGAGACACAGGTTTATACATATTAGGCTGTCATATGTTAAGAGTAAATGGTTGATGTCATTGCTATGTGTTTGGTCACATCACAAGGGTATACAGTTATTGTTGATCATCCAGTGTGAATTTTCCCAGAGGTGGTTTACTAAGAAGACTTCTCACTGCAGGGTGGTGTGTAAGCGTGGTGTATGTGTGAGTATGTTTGTGATATGTGTGTGTATGTGCATGAAGGTGGAAATGACCCCCCTCTTGACCTTCTTTGCGCCCAGGGGTCACACATTGTTCAGGAGGATGCAGACACCCAGGCTGATGGATGACCGTTCACACTGTTTCCCTGGGTTCATATTTACTCGGGAAATCGTAATTCACCCCCTGGGAGAGGCTGAAGACGGGCCAGGTCCCCTCTTCTGCTCTGGACTCATTTTCTCCTGGTTCCTGGATTCGATGAAGAGGCTGAGAGCTCAGCTGCCTTGGCTGAGCTTTAAGTAGAGGTGGAGTAAATCTTCAGCCACAGCTGTCCCTTCTCCAAACTCTACAGAGATGCACTGGGCTGAGGACTGATGCCGTATATGGTGCAACCAAAAATACAGCTTGTTTTTTCTTTGATGCTTCGTCGCATACACGCCACTGAAACACTCATTTACACACATTCTTTGTCATCAGAGGTTGGGATGACAGGTTGATACCCAGTGTAAATGTGACTGGCTCTGAGTGTGATTCTATATGATTTAGCTCAAGGTGAGTGGTGTCTCTGGCCTTTGTTTTCTCAGAATGGACACAGCTGTAACCCCTTTTCAAGGTTCAAGGTCAGGTCAATGTTCAGAGTTCACACTGTATCTTTGCAGTGTTTTGCAACAAAACCTCCTTCCACGTGAGACACAAGAAAAAAGCCCCTCTCTCATGGAAACATGCTTGTTTAAACCGCAAAAGGTACTCTCACATCCCTAAACTCTGAAGGAACTCTCACAATTTATTTCCCAAAATAACACTGAAAAACAACTTTAACTAATTTTCTCACACAGCCATGAAGTGGACACGTGGACACGGTGGGCTCCAAAATCAGTGCGTTTAAAAGAAAAGCATGAGCGGTATCTTCATTATAAGACACGTTGTCCATTTGTCTGCTTGACTTTACTACATAATGACATCATAGGTCACTTGAGCTACCAAATGGGGCCAATGACCAAGACTAATGATGCCTTAGCTTAGTGCACGCCATCACCACCCTCGCTCTTTGCCAAATATTCAATTAGGGTCAGTGAATAATTGGGTGTAGATGAGGTAGAGATCATCGTTAGGCTCAATGTGGAAAGTCTTGAGTGTGTGTGTGTGTGTGTGTGTGTGTGTGTGTGTGTGTGTGTGTGTGTGTGTGTGTGTCCATGAACAAGCCACATAAACACTCAGGCAGACATCTCTGGAGCTGCCCAGTGCTTCCCAGCCATCTGCTTGTGTGGTTCATTAATTTAACTAAAGTTAACGGAATAAGACAAGAAAGAACATTAAATACAAATAGAGCAGTCTCAGACTGTTAAAACCTCACATAACATTCCTTGGTATAAAACTATTTAAATATTTAATTCTTAAAATTCTGATACGCAGTTTTAGGGAGAAATGCATTTTGCAATTAAAAAAGAAGGAAAAACATCAGAAGGATAAATACAACAACTTTAATACTAAATCATAGTCAGTTTCTGTATCAGTGTGCAGTGTTATTAAGTGATGACTGGTTTCCAGATAAGATCAGGCTTCAGTATCCTCTACAAGACCACAGCCTTAGTTAATGTGTGCATCTCCCCAATGACTTTCCCTTAATAACCTCCACTGAGACTCTTAAGTCTCTTTTGACAGCAGCAATCTCTTGCCTTATCTATTTTTTCCTGTTTGCTTTTCCTTTATGCTCAGCTGTAATTGTTGCAATAACAACAGACTTGACAGAGAAGAGTACAGTTGTCAAGCTGAATAAACACAACTTAAGCTTCTCTGACAATACAGTCACTTTGAAGTAAGAAATATACTTGTTGCAGACAAAATAATTGTATTGCTTTTATTGTATCGTCTTGAGCTACATTTATAAATGTTATTGGAATGTTATAATCACTATGCAAAGTTTGAGTGCAACATCTATAATTGTGATTGTTATGTGTATGACCTCTCTACGTTTTTAATGTCGCAGAAACAACAAATAAACAATTTGCCCAGAAACGGCATAGAGAGATATGATCTACTTTTCCTGAAGGAATCACTTTGGAAAATTAGGGAATGGAATTGACTGTAGCGTGCATCAAGATGAGCAACACTGTCAAGCAGAGACAAAACGTGTAAGTTATCAGTGGCACAAATGCAGTCTTTGGAAAAAATATGAAAATGTTTTTTGGAAAGCCTTAAATGCAGTTTCCATCCCATAACACACTGGCTACCACTGATTTTACCATGATTCAAGTCAGTGAAAATATATAACTAAACAGAAAAATGTTTCAACAGTAAATACAAAACTTAAAATGTGCTCGAACTAAAATCACAAAATGATTATAATGAGGACTACCCAAGGGCGTCACTTTGTGTTGAAAAGTGGTGGGGACATTTAAGGGCTTGGATTAGGGGTGAGACGAAACACTTAGTTCACGAGACGTGATAATGCACAATATTGGAGTCACGAAAACAAGAGAACAAGATACTCCAATGCAATTTAGAAGAAGATTTTGAGCATTAAACTCTTAACTTCCTGCATTCTAGAGACATTTTTCTTTACCAGTTTATGGTGGAAACGTCTTTACTTATATGAAGGGAAACAAAATTCATGTGACTGGTGGCCCAGTGTAAATTATACCTATGGGACTGCCAACAGTGTCAAAACTGCAAACAAACAAACAAAAAAAAAAACAACTACTACACTTTATTTAGATATTCAATGAGGTATAGTGTAGTACTTTTCTGTGAACTGAATTAAGACTTTTATGTGTACATGCATGTGGTTTAAAGTATATTATCTATCTCGTAGCACTTTATTTTAACCTCATTTGTCCCAGTGTTCGCCAAAAGATTTTAATGGAATGCGTGAATAATCCTTGGCTATGTGTTGCCACTAGATGGCAATATAAAGCTGTAGCAGCTTGTCCAAGTTGCTGCCTTTCTTTACAGTCCTTCATTCTTTGAGCAAAAACACTAAAACCAACAAACAATAAAAAGCAAATTAGAAATAATATTATAAATGAAATGTCTTCAAGTTATAGGACATCTTCCAGCAGAAAGCTATTTCCTCTTTGTTTTAAGTTTCACTATTTCCTTTTCATGCATTTGAGCACTCTTATGACATGAGCCTTACTTTTTGCCCTAAATTACATAAGCAGGATTTTCCCCTGTGCACTTTCTATTGATGTGAGCTGTAAACTGTGCAAACCATTTAGCCATTGAAGATCTGCTTCAGTGGTCGAACAGGGCTGCTCCCTTTTCTTTCCTTCAATGGGAAACAGCAGAGGACAGTAACATGCAAATCCTGTGATAAAAATATACCTCTCACCTGATTTGAACCTCTCA
Source organism: Micropterus dolomieu (assembly GCF_021292245.1). Lineage (NCBI taxonomy): Eukaryota > Metazoa > Chordata > Actinopteri > Centrarchiformes > Centrarchidae > Micropterus > Micropterus dolomieu. The sequence goes on from NC_060169.1 coordinate 20,620,434, forward strand.
CCAGGTTGCTGCTTTTAAACATGCAAATTGTTCACAATTTCTACAAGATTAAATTTCCCCCCAACAATCCAAATGTTTGCAAAATACATTTTTATTAGTGTTAATGTTTATCATCACATAATCTATAAATCCAGGATGACAGTGTACACCCACCACAGTTTCTAAATGACTATGAAATTAACCAAACAGATTTGCTGTGTAAATTATATTAGCACTATACTACCAGGTTATTCCACCTCAGTCATGTGATGGTCATGTTTGGATTCTGGTATTTCAAAGGGGGAAGTATGTACTGTCACTGTACTTTCTACTCAGGCGTGTGGTCGACAAACAGCTTGGCCCACAGGCTCCTTCAGCTGTACTGGAACCATTTTAGAGCAACTTTAAATAATCTCCATCCCAGCAGCACCTGTTGCCTGGCCAGTGTGTGGCTTCTTACTCAGAAAGAGGTTGTGTAATCAATGTGACATGTACAGTCGGTCTAACGATATAGTTGGAAACAAGGTTTAAGACCACAAAGATCCTGTTCCTCAATCAATCCCAGAGTTACATGTAATCAACCACATATTATTAAAAATGCAAACACAAATTCACAATACTTGTTGGTATGGCAGAAAATCTGCTTCTCAGGTATCTTTCTGTTACCTCATAACTATCACCTTTCTTGCCACATCCCGTCCCCTCTGCACACACGCACATACACAAACACAGGGTGAGCACAATGAGCACTGAGCTGTGAGTTGCATGTCAATAGAGCTCTCATGCTCCCCTGGCTCTGGATTCCCCAGGGACTGTCACCCCACCCTGGTCTTCCCCTCCACCCCAGATCCATCCCCTTCTTTTTTTACTGATAAGTTTTGTTTTACTTGAATATGAAACAGAAGTACACAATGCATGTATTTTAGAAAAAAATCAGTATTTCTGTCCAAATGGCCCATAGTTAGTGCTGCACAGAAGGGATTTCATGTCTAAAATAAAGCATAAAGCTCTGTCTCCAACATATCCTGCCTGTACATTCCTGCATTCAAAAAACTGGGATGTATTTACATTATGTGCTTTGATTTAAAACCTTCAAGGTACTGAAATCATATTTAAAAACATATAATGCTATTCTCATCACAAATGGGTGGATTCCCTCCCATTTAAAGTTAATTCCCACAAACCAACAACTTACAAATGGCTTGAATTGTCTTAATCTTTTCCACAGCAGGCCTCTGTGTTGACTGTTCCTCTTTTCAGGGGAGAAGTTGTGTGCTGGACCATCTTCCTGAGCTCCTTCCTGTGTTTCCTGTCCAGAGACCAATCAGGCGGTCAGGGATCACTCTTGTCAAAGAGTGCAGCAACCAGGACAGAGACTGACGCAATCCTCCTCTGTCCCTTCACCCAGTAATTCGGATACAATGTACTCAATCTCCCTCTTTAAGATTACTTTCAATCCAGGCCTGTGATTACTTTAGATATTGCACACTAGCAGAGTTAACATGTAGTTAATTCCTACATAATTAGGTTCCCTATTGTTTATTTTGAACCTGATAAGTGTTGGCTGTTGACATAAATCCCTGTGAGGTGTGTCACATATGAGTCACAAAAAATGAAAACGTTCTCAAAAAAACAGTTACAAAAATAACCTTTGTGCTTTTTCATTGTCCTTGTTAGGTTCCTAGGCACTAGCTAATCAAATGTTAAAAATATTAAGACTGCATACACTGAGGGAAGACAGATTGATTACAATATTATAATATTTTGAAATTGATGCAGATTACAATAATTCGCTTTCCCGTAAACCAGAGTACTTCCTTATCTTCACTTTTATATGTCAAATCTTTCCTGCCACATCACACAATTTCCAATTGTGGCGTTTCTTTAAAACTCTCTTGTTGTCTTCAATATAGATGTTGGTTCATTTCTGACAGTTTTTAGAGCTCTTCATCTGACAAAATGAACAGTTACCCCCTGGCAGAGATTTACGTAGGTATGAGGGTACAGGGACCTTTGTTTTGAAGGACATGAACTGATACTGATTAGAGGATATGATTCTTGATCAGTGGCTACCATTGTGTGTGTATAGGTGTGTGTGTGTATGTGTGTGTGTGTATACAACAAATGTGGTTAGGTGGCTTTCTCCCTGCGTCCCAGGATGTGGGCTCCCCGTCCACCTGTCTCTCCACTGACAGCGTCCTCAGTGGCAGTGCTCTCCCAGTTCCTCTCTAGATGCCTATTCTCATCTCACCCACAGTGATTCTAAACCAGCACTCTCCCCAGAGACACCACCAACGCCTTCAACACCACCGCTTGCATAACACAACATGATAAATCACAGCTTCCCACAGGGGTATTCTTTGCATACACTCACTCACCTGGCATCACATGAATAAGGCCTATAATTACAGGTCTTACAGGTATAGATTAATAAAATTATTCTAAGATAATCTAAACCAAAAATATTAGAACTTGTGATCGTTCATGCCAATTTCAAGCCTATACGAACAGTATTAAACAACAGCAGCTTATCTGAAAGGTCAGTGCTGAGCCTGCATCTAAACATTGCTTTAGAGGACTGAAGTGTCAGCAAAACAGACAAATCAGGAAACCACACAAATAGACAGTAATTCCTTTAATCTATCAAGAAAAAAGCTTTCAATTTGCAGTTATTCCTCTTTTTTTATTTCCTTGAAGTGCTGCTTTTCACAAAATAAGTGGTGCTTCCAAGAGTCTACTGTAGGCCTACAACACAGTAGACTGAAATGTTATGGAGCAAATGACCATGGTTACGCATGATGGCAACATCAGTTCTGTTTGTCACTCTGTCGCTAATGATTTATTGTGGGAAGCCTCAGACGCCACAAAGAGATGTTGCAATACAAAAAGAACCACATTGCAGACGCTGGAAATGTGAGCAAAAAAGAGACTCCGTTAGCAGAAATGCACACAAACATGTACCTCCCTCTCTTCCTACTGCCCTGAGAGGTGGGAAAAAATATCTAAGCTTGTTCTTAAATACAATCATTTGTTTAAAAGTGCTGAGTAAACGTATAGAAGCATTTCCAAGAAACTGGGTACTAGAAGTAAAAGTATTCTTGACCCAAAAAAAAGGTTATTCCTCCATAGTCCTCCCTATGTCTGCAGAGATTATATAGTCTCATCCTCAGCAAGATGTGCACCCAGTGCTTGACCAGAAAATATATAATATGAGAGCATATCTATATCTATATCTATCTAACAGTGAGAAATACAGTATTTTAATTCTGCTGTCTAACTACACCATGATAATCATACACCATTTTCCATGTAAAACCCAAACCTGCAAAGAAACTACTACCTAGAGTAAACAAATATTGTGGAGTGAAAATTACAGTATATACACTGTAATAGTACTAATAGTAACTGTCTCACAAAATAGTCTCAGAAAATGGAAATACAGGAGTAAAGTGGTAGTAGAGTTTTTGAATAAACATATGTTATTGTATAGCTCTGACTTGGGTGAACAGCTAGCCTGGCTCTGTCCAAAGATAACAAAATCCTGGTAGGTGGATTTTCTTACCTTTTGACAGAAGCTGGTTAACCCCAGTTTCAGTCTTTGTGCTAAGCTAAGCTGCTGGCTGTAGCTTCATATTTAGCATATTGACATAAAAGTAATATCGATCATTTCATCTGACTCAGGCAAGAAAGCAAATAAGTGTCTTTCCCAAAATATCGTCCAGAACTGACTAATAAAATGTTTTAAATGGAACTTCTCAAAACAGAATAACAAAGTGCTTAACACTTGATTTAAAAACAAATAGTTAGACAACCACAGAAAATTAAAACTTTAAAGCAATGAGAAGCATATAAAAGTACAGTACAGGAGTTATATCCCTGATTACATGGTATGTAGGTGTATCATAGATACATTGTATTAATCCAGTCTCAGACATGTTATTTGGGGGGGTGGGGGTAGAGTCAGTTTCCTGTGACAGTTTTTGAAGTAAGTTCCTGTTCTGTGGAACTTAGACAGAACTCCCCCATATAGAAAACCACACAAACACAGAAACACACATACACACAGAGAGAGAAAGACACACAATATTCCACCTGTGTTTTTATTCAGTGAACCATTGATTGAATATTCTAATTTAAGTGAAGGTTTTATCCAGAGATGTCATATGAAAAGCACATGACTTCTTTCACTATGTGATGTGTGTGAGTCATTGCAGCAAACCTTTTTTTTTCATTATTAAAAAAAACTGATTGACTGAGCTATCCCACCACACTGATTTATTATATGGGGCTACAAGGTGTACCTTTTTATTGAGGAACTTAATATTAATTAAGTATTTAGGCAATTTTCCCTGAGATACAGGCTTTCTTTTAGTTTGCATTTTACCGTACAGTGGTGATATATGTACAGTATACATGGCAGCATTTACAACGACCATTACATTTTTGTATTGGGGAACTGAAAATGTTTTTGTTTGTTTGTGTGTGCGTGTGTGTGCGTGTCTACTTGTACTTGCTTCCTCTCTGGCAGATAGTAAGTAATTTTAAAGGGATCTCCTTCTATAGTTATTATTGTATCATTCAATTATACATTTTGTTTATGCCATAAAATGTTTCAAAACTGTCTGTTCTACTGAATTGTCTCAACTCTATTAAATACTGAATAGCAGAGACATTTCTACAGTTAAATACTGACAAAACTAAAAATAAAATACTGGTGATGGTACAACCATCATTAGGGTGAATGGCGTCTCTGTCAATGCCCATGAGGACTCACTGCACCAGCTACTGCGCTGTGTATCACTGTAATCCCAGGCAGGACATTTATCACAATAACGGTGTAATACTTCACTGCACCAACATGACTCTTCAGCAAGCAAGCTATAAGAACGAGCGAAAAGTTTATAGTACAGTACTTTGTAAGTGCTTTGAATGAAGCTAGCTCGGTATTCTCAGTATGGATATCATGGCAGAAGCTGAGAAGAGACTGAAGAAGACTTTGTCGGAATAAGTTATTGACTTGAGCAAACTCAGCCAGAGATTTCAGAGACAGAGGTTTAGCCACAAGCTATAAATGTCAAGTTGATGTTGGCAAACTTACTAGATAACATACTCAGACAGGTAACATTACTGTAAGTGCTCTTGCATCGGTTGATGTCTGGTTTTGTTGGCTGGCTTGCCACCCAGCCTCTTGCATGGTCACTCTCTGTTTCTTGTCTCAGCTTTCAACGTCAACGTCCTCTCCATTCCGTTATGTCCATAGAGGCTGCTGAGCCTGGTTATGTTGCCTGCTTGCCCAGGACTAGTAAGTAATCTAGCTATGTCTAGTGTTGTCGCACTTGCTTGATATTTGGCTGTGTTAGCAAAATTGTGGAAATAAATAGCTTTTGTACATCATAATGTAATCATAACAAATGCATGTGTACAGGTGGCATTATTTATAACGCAAAATCACACTAAAAAAACAAATCTTACATAATGTTGCTTTAGGAATAGTAGGAATCTGAGGTCCTCTGATCAGAGTTTGTTCGTTTTTCCTCTCTCTCCCATTGGACACTGTGGAAGTCTTTACAGTTTTTTTCAATTGCTAACCTGCATTGGTCAAACCTGAAGTCACATTGTCAAAACTCTTCACACAGTCAGCGCAACAGAACTGTATGTGGACCATGAATCATTTTTCATTGCTTTCACACAAAATGCATTCAATGACCCCTTTCTCCAAAATTCATGAACTCTTTTCTCATTACTACTTCACCACCTGCAAAACACTGTATATCTGCAGCACATTTTTCAAATACTGTGTCCAAAACTGTTAAAAACACATTCAAAACAAAATGTTTGCAAATTTCCTGCATTTTTGCTGTGGCTGGACAGATATATATAGAAAATCTTTGCAGAACATTTACATCCATTTTGTGTTTTATAGAAATATGTGGTTTTACTGTAAAATTGCAAGTTGAGTGTGAAGCAAGAAATGTGCTTTTATTTTAGCAGAATTGGTTCAAGGGGATGGTGTATCAATTACAGACTGTGGTCAGTGGTCATCACAACTGAAAAAAAGTGTATTGCAGCACTGAAATGTCAGGAACTTCTTTTTTTCACAAGTAAATTACTGAATGTAGTTCTGATTCATTCTTGTAACATATACTATAGTACTGTCAATAAAGTGAAAATATGTTACAGGTTTCTTCCATTTTTTCTTAGTCGCTTTGGTACATTTGGAAAACTATTTGTATTGGTAAACTATGGCTAAACTTTTGATGAATGATTGAAAATGCACAAGGCTGTACTTTTTCAAGCCTAATAGACATATGTAGGAAAATGCAGATTATTACGTGTTCAATCATTTTGCATGTAGTGACTTAGTCATAAATAAAGAATTGTTGCCAGTATTTTGGTTGAACGAGTTTATTTTGAGACTGGTATGAAGTGTTTTGGGGGTTTGAGTGACTTTTGGAGGTGAGATTTACTGTTTGGCCAAGATGCGTGTTAGTAATGCAGACTGTGTGAAGAGTTTTGAAAAAGTGGCTTCAGTTTTAACCATTGCATCTTAGCAATTGAAAAAAACTGTAAAAAGCAGCTCAAGGCCTATCTGTTAAGAGTTGCTTTTGTATTACTTGTGTTTATTTTGTCCCTTTGTCTTTAGCTAAGGGCTGTTTCACAAAAGCAGAATTTAGAAATCCAGGATAAGAGAAAAGGCTAGTGTGACCTAGTGTGATCAGTGGATTCTGGCTTTATCAGTTTCTCAAAGGCCAATAATTCGCTGTTACTCACTGTGTGTAAAGAAGATTTTTGATGAAAAAATGCACATGATATTAAAAAAAATATATAAGAAACACGGCCACAGTATTAAAACAGCGAGAAAAAGCGTGGTAGACAATAGAGGACCGACTTAATAAGTAAGTAGCTAAAAGTATCACTGCTCCTAACTGAAACAGTCATAATTATAATGTTACCGTGAATGGTAATGTTATGTCATACCTTAAAAGAGTGCTGTGGACGTTAATATGTCACTCACCAAAATAGCAAGTATTAATTACAACCACTAATCAACATACTATCTATTCAATTCAATTTTATTTATATAGCGGCAGTTCACAACAAAAGTATTTCTTTTCCTCACAGTATTACCCATTTAACCCCATTTTGAAGTAATATTCAATGCTGAGATATATGATTGGGGAGTCTGGCGGTCCTCTCCCAGATGTTTTTGAACATTAAACACTTAAAGGAAACACAAAATTCAACTGGCAGGTGACAATTCAAAATATACAAATATAATGCAGTACTCAGAAACTTTTTGGACAATGTTTCTTCTATGTTTACATTACATTGCATGTTTTCTTATTGCGCAAATAAACCTTTCTTAAAGCATTTTCAGTTATTTAACATTTTTCTTTGCAAGCAACATTTTTAACAAATGCTTTTAAAAAGTGTATATATATGTAGCAGTCCTAGGCAGAGAGGCTGGAGGTATGTCAGTTTTGTGTGAAAATGGTGTACTTGTTTAGTCAGTATAGATAACAGATAATAAGTCAGTGATGAGGTGCTCACAGAAAATACTGTATGATATCTGTAACTTGACCCTGAGGCTGTAGTCCTACACTCTGACAGCCAGTCTGCCAATGTGGTAAGTATAAGCACATTCAGAGGTGAACACTGTGCTAATTGATTTATGCTTTATAAACTGTCAGATGTCTGAACTACACACACTTGAAAAACTTAACAAATTAAAAAACAGGACTTGGACTTAGATATGGAGATAAAAAGAGGCACTGAGGAAATTGGAAATCCAGCAACTACAAAGAGAAGAGATTATTGCAAAGCACACTGTGAGCACAATGTACTGATGATTGTTTTCTCTCCCAAACTTGCAGCAGATGATCCCATTATTGAAGTGGGACTATAATTTGAGACTAGTATCAAATGACATAGGAATCCTACATAGTGTGTGTGAGTTTTTTGAGTGACATATAATGTCCGGGGCTCACTTTTAAGGCACAATATAACATAATTATGACAGTTTCATTTAAGAGCTGCGATATTTTTAGCTTCTCACACATTCAGTCGGTCCACTATAGGCTGCCACACTTTCTTTCAATGGTTTATTGCTGTACCCGTGTTACTTTCTCTTTTATTTATCATTTTTCTTTACAAGTGCTTTCATTCCACATAAACCTACTCGCTGATGCTCATTGTGTGCAAAGTATGGTGCACGCATCTTCTCCAATTACGAAACCTTGTAACCACAAACTGCCTACATAAGAACATGGAATGACTGAAAAAAACACTTTGGTTTCTGATCGGCGTGACCGCTGACTGAACAGATACGGCACCAGGATGAACTAAGCCTGGCTGTTAGCCCGGTCTGGAGCAGGCTAGCTGCACAGAATAAATCACCATGGTAATTTATGTGCTACTGCTTTTGTGAAACCAAGTCAAGGCTTAATTCAGCCAGGATATCTGGAAAATCCCGGCTTAATCCGCTTTCCTGGTTTTGGGAAACAGCCCTCTGGTGTGACAACCCTGGGGTTGTCTGTTGTGTTGCGCTGGTTTGGTGTTTGAGTTCCAGGTGAGATGAGATGTGGCTCACCTGTTCAGCCTGGCTGAGATGTATTTAAGATGGCTGCCAACTCTGCCCACTCTCTCGTTCTTTTGATTCCCACGGCACCAGTAAGTTTATGAACTTGGTTTGGTTGGTTTTGGGTTACCTGTTGGTCCGCATGTTAGTTCTGTTCTTGACATAGTGTGAGAAGTTTACAGGTGTGTTTTCAACAATGGCATATAATTGGGTTTTGGCCTTGGGTTCAGTTTGACTAGCTGAAAGTGTTAATTAGGCCATAACCAGGAGGAAGTTTGGCAAACAAATGAATGGGTTTGTTTGTTTTTGTGTGTCCCAGGGTGGGAATAAGCCAGAATTGTTAAAATTGTGCCAACTAGGTTAACTGAGCTGTCTTGTTTGTTTTTTCCTGGTGTGAAGCCTTTAGAGGACATTAACCTTTAGCGTTACCTCTCCCGGTAGGAATAAGCAACATTGTCTCCCTTGGGGGACTTGTTGGTTTGTTGTTTTTAATTTTTGTGCATCAACGCGATTTGACATTTTGCCTGTCTTGGGTACACATCCATGACTGTCTAGGTGAGTAACAGCATTGCTGGGGCTTGACCAGGTCATAGGGTTTATGTTTAAACACCTGTCGTGGCATGCATGAAGACTAGGGTTGAGTATAGTGAATTAGTGTTGGTTAGGCGGTGAGGGGAGAGGTATTCCAAAAGCTTGTTTAAACAATAACTAAATAGCTTTGTCCCAGGTTAAAACTTTAAAAGGTTTGTTTGGTCTGGCTTATTCATGGTTGTTGTTGGTAGTGTGCCCTACTTGGTCTGCTGTTGGTGAGGCAGTAGTAGGGGGTAAATACTAGCAGGGCAGTAATGGGGTAAATTGCTATCAGGTTAGTGGGTCCCTTTTGTCTCCATCTTGTTTGAGGAGTACTGTTCTGGTGTCGTTCTGTTGAAAAGATGGCTAATGTGGAGGACTTTATACAATGTCCAAGTACGGAATTGTTAAGTGTACTAAAGACCAGCTACTAAAAATTGAGTATTATGAAGTAGATCTTCCAAAGCATGGTTGTAAGGAGGTCATGTTGACAATGTTAAGGGCCCAGTTAGGACAGCTTGAAGTTTTGCCAGCATAAGCAGTCGCTACTGGTTTAAAAGATGACGTATTGGCCACCCAAGAAGACACCGCTGGTCCACAGTCGCAGGGCAGGTTAAGTTTTCCTCTGTCGACTTTGGTGAATTAACTTTTGAACAGAAAAAAGAAATTATGCTGCTGCAGTACCAGCAAGACAGGGAGCATGAGGAACTAGTACGTGTCCACAAGGAGCGGTTCCGTGCTCAAGGGCAAGCCCTGGAGATTGAACGTCTAAAGGTAACTACAAAGTTGCGTGAAGCTGAATTAGAACAAGAACATTACCAATGGGACCTGGTTGAAGAGGGTAAGTTTTCACCACCTTCTTCCGGGGTTTCCCCGACACATTTTGATGTAGCTTATAACTTGAGTTTGTAACCAAAATTCAATGAGAGTGATGTGGATACTTTTTTTGGGTTGTTTGAGAGGCTTAGTCACTCAAGACAATGGTCCAATTTAGAAAAGACACTGCTCTTACAAAGCATTTTCTGTCTCACAGCTTAGCTGAAAGTGAGGACTATAGTAAAGTTAAGTCTGCAGTGCTAAAAGCATATGAACTGGTGCCGGGGGCTTATCACCAGCAGTTCCAGAAGTTAAGGAGGTCAAAAGGGCCAGTATTTAAAGCAAAAACAAGACACAAAATAGCTGGAGAATCAAGCCTGTTGCTCTGGCTGGTCCTGCACACCGGACTGATGGAGATGAGGTTATCACTGCTGTCAAACTCCATACCAATCCACAACCAGTTGCTGATGCAGTAGTTTCAGATTCAAGTCTAGAGAAACCTGAGATGCAGACTCGGCTTGACCTGAGTTCAGAAGAATTTGATCCAGGTTATGCACCTTATATATGTGAGGGTTATGTGTCTTTGTCAGGAAGCAACAAGAAAATCCCAGTTAAGATTCAGAGAGACACTGGAGCTTTAGTCTCTTATATTATAGAGTCTATTTTCCATTTTTCGGAAACAGACACTGGGGGGTTGTGTGCTGTTTAGGGGAATGGGTATGCAACTGTTGTCTGCTCCTATGCATCGGTTTTGCTGTCTTCTGATTTAGTGCACGGTGAGGTGACTATGGGAGTCCAGCCTGCTTTACCCGTGCAAGGAGTGTCATTTTGGGGAATGACCTGGCTGGTGGGAGAGTATGGCCTGAGGTACCTCCTTCACTAGTGATTTCATCCATACCAGTGGTAAGTAAAATTGCAGAACTTGAGGGGAACTTAACTGATGTACTTCTGGCCTGTGCAGTAACCTGTGCTCAGACCTGTAAAGCACAGGAGGTTAAAGTTAATTTGGAGGATGCAGCTGTTTCATTGGCTGTTCTTCCATCTGTTTCTCGCAGCAACAAGATCCCTCCTTACAGGAACTCCTGTCTCAGGTTCACCCGGCCAGTGAAATGACCAGTGCAGCACATGGGTATTTCCTACAAGAGTGGGTGTTGGTAAGAAAATGTTGCCTCAAGGTGAAAGTTTTGCTGGAGAGGCAATATTTCAAATTGTGATACCACACAAGCTGAGAGAAGGTGTGCTGCAAACAGCACTTGAAGTCTAAGGGTGGAAGTTTGTATCTGTTGACAGTGATGTCAGTCCACACGGTATCCTGATGCATATCCTTTGGCTAAATCTGTGGTTAAGGCTTTGAGTCAGTTTATTTCTATCTTTGGCATTCCTAAAGTTATTCAGACTGACCAGGGCACAAATTTCCCTTCACAGATGTTTGAGATTTTGAATCAACTCCATGTGAAACATGCGACCTCTAGTGCTTACCATCCACAGAGCCAGGGGACTCTTGACAGGTTTCATCAAACCCTGAAATCTTCGATCCTACTGCACTGAGTTGAACCATGACTGGCAAGGTTTACCTTGGCAGTTGTTGGCTGCCAGGGAAGTTGTCCAATCCAGTACTGGTTTCAGTCCAAATGATCTAGTTTTTGGACACAATGTCCGAGGCCCACTGGCAGTACTACAGGGGGATTGGGAACTACCTGATTCCCCCTATACTCCTGTTGGGTTATGTAAATGGTTTCAAGCGACGGCTCTTTGAAGCGTGTAGAATGGCCAGAACAAAATTGGAGTCTTCTCAGGAGAAAATGGAACGGTTATGACAGACGACCAGAAAAATGCATTTTTTTTGC
>NC_060169.1:20632323-20690134 GCF_021292245.1 Micropterus dolomieu
AGATAATAAGTCAGTGATGAGGTGCTCACAGAAAATACTGTATGATATCTGTAACTTGACCCTGAGGCTGTAGTCCTACACTCTGACAGCCAGTCTGCCAATGTGGTAAGTATAAGCACATTCAGAGGTGAACACTGTGCTAATTGATTTATGCTTTATAAACTGTCAGATGTCTGAACTACACACACTTGAAAAACTTAACAAATTAAAAAACAGGACTTGGACTTAGATATGGAGATAAAAAGAGGCACTGAGGAAATTGGAAATCCAGCAACTACAAAGAGAAGAGATTATTGCAAAGCACACTGTGAGCACAATGTACTGATGATTGTTTTCTCTCCCAAACTTGCAGCAGATGATCCCATTATTGAAGTGGGACTATAATTTGAGACTAGTATCAAATGACATAGGAATCCTACATAGTGTGTGTGAGTTTTTTGAGTGACATATAATGTCCGGGGCTCACTTTTAAGGCACAATATAACATAATTATGACAGTTTCATTTAAGAGCTGCGATATTTTTAGCTTCTCACACATTCAGTCGGTCCACTATAGGCTGCCACACTTTCTTTCAATGGTTTATTGCTGTACCCGTGTTACTTTCTCTTTTATTTATCATTTTTCTTTACAAGTGCTTTCATTCCACATAAACCTACTCGCTGATGCTCATTGTGTGCAAAGTATGGTGCACGCATCTTCTCCAATTACGAAACCTTGTAACCACAAACTGCCTACATAAGAACATGGAATGACTGAAAAAAACACTTTGGTTTCTGATCGGCGTGACCGCTGACTGAACAGATACGGCACCAGGATGAACTAAGCCTGGCTGTTAGCCCGGTCTGGAGCAGGCTAGCTGCACAGAATAAATCACCATGGTAATTTATGTGCTACTGCTTTTGTGAAACCAAGTCAAGGCTTAATTCAGCCAGGATATCTGGAAAATCCCGGCTTAATCCGCTTTCCTGGTTTTGGGAAACAGCCCTCTGGTGTGACAACCCTGGGGTTGTCTGTTGTGTTGCGCTGGTTTGGTGTTTGAGTTCCAGGTGAGATGAGATGTGGCTCACCTGTTCAGCCTGGCTGAGATGTATTTAAGATGGCTGCCAACTCTGCCCACTCTCTCGTTCTTTTGATTCCCACGGCACCAGTAAGTTTATGAACTTGGTTTGGTTGGTTTTGGGTTACCTGTTGGTCCGCATGTTAGTTCTGTTCTTGACATAGTGTGAGAAGTTTACAGGTGTGTTTTCAACAATGGCATATAATTGGGTTTTGGCCTTGGGTTCAGTTTGACTAGCTGAAAGTGTTAATTAGGCCATAACCAGGAGGAAGTTTGGCAAACAAATGAATGGGTTTGTTTGTTTTTGTGTGTCCCAGGGTGGGAATAAGCCAGAATTGTTAAAATTGTGCCAACTAGGTTAACTGAGCTGTCTTGTTTGTTTTTTCCTGGTGTGAAGCCTTTAGAGGACATTAACCTTTAGCGTTACCTCTCCCGGTAGGAATAAGCAACATTGTCTCCCTTGGGGGACTTGTTGGTTTGTTGTTTTTAATTTTTGTGCATCAACGCGATTTGACATTTTGCCTGTCTTGGGTACACATCCATGACTGTCTAGGTGAGTAACAGCATTGCTGGGGCTTGACCAGGTCATAGGGTTTATGTTTAAACACCTGTCGTGGCATGCATGAAGACTAGGGTTGAGTATAGTGAATTAGTGTTGGTTAGGCGGTGAGGGGAGAGGTATTCCAAAAGCTTGTTTAAACAATAACTAAATAGCTTTGTCCCAGGTTAAAACTTTAAAAGGTTTGTTTGGTCTGGCTTATTCATGGTTGTTGTTGGTAGTGTGCCCTACTTGGTCTGCTGTTGGTGAGGCAGTAGTAGGGGGTAAATACTAGCAGGGCAGTAATGGGGTAAATTGCTATCAGGTTAGTGGGTCCCTTTTGTCTCCATCTTGTTTGAGGAGTACTGTTCTGGTGTCGTTCTGTTGAAAAGATGGCTAATGTGGAGGACTTTATACAATGTCCAAGTACGGAATTGTTAAGTGTACTAAAGACCAGCTACTAAAAATTGAGTATTATGAAGTAGATCTTCCAAAGCATGGTTGTAAGGAGGTCATGTTGACAATGTTAAGGGCCCAGTTAGGACAGCTTGAAGTTTTGCCAGCATAAGCAGTCGCTACTGGTTTAAAAGATGACGTATTGGCCACCCAAGAAGACACCGCTGGTCCACAGTCGCAGGGCAGGTTAAGTTTTCCTCTGTCGACTTTGGTGAATTAACTTTTGAACAGAAAAAAGAAATTATGCTGCTGCAGTACCAGCAAGACAGGGAGCATGAGGAACTAGTACGTGTCCACAAGGAGCGGTTCCGTGCTCAAGGGCAAGCCCTGGAGATTGAACGTCTAAAGGTAACTACAAAGTTGCGTGAAGCTGAATTAGAACAAGAACATTACCAATGGGACCTGGTTGAAGAGGGTAAGTTTTCACCACCTTCTTCCGGGGTTTCCCCGACACATTTTGATGTAGCTTATAACTTGAGTTTGTAACCAAAATTCAATGAGAGTGATGTGGATACTTTTTTTGGGTTGTTTGAGAGGCTTAGTCACTCAAGACAATGGTCCAATTTAGAAAAGACACTGCTCTTACAAAGCATTTTCTGTCTCACAGCTTAGCTGAAAGTGAGGACTATAGTAAAGTTAAGTCTGCAGTGCTAAAAGCATATGAACTGGTGCCGGGGGCTTATCACCAGCAGTTCCAGAAGTTAAGGAGGTCAAAAGGGCCAGTATTTAAAGCAAAAACAAGACACAAAATAGCTGGAGAATCAAGCCTGTTGCTCTGGCTGGTCCTGCACACCGGACTGATGGAGATGAGGTTATCACTGCTGTCAAACTCCATACCAATCCACAACCAGTTGCTGATGCAGTAGTTTCAGATTCAAGTCTAGAGAAACCTGAGATGCAGACTCGGCTTGACCTGAGTTCAGAAGAATTTGATCCAGGTTATGCACCTTATATATGTGAGGGTTATGTGTCTTTGTCAGGAAGCAACAAGAAAATCCCAGTTAAGATTCAGAGAGACACTGGAGCTTTAGTCTCTTATATTATAGAGTCTATTTTCCATTTTTCGGAAACAGACACTGGGGGGTTGTGTGCTGTTTAGGGGAATGGGTATGCAACTGTTGTCTGCTCCTATGCATCGGTTTTGCTGTCTTCTGATTTAGTGCACGGTGAGGTGACTATGGGAGTCCAGCCTGCTTTACCCGTGCAAGGAGTGTCATTTTGGGGAATGACCTGGCTGGTGGGAGAGTATGGCCTGAGGTACCTCCTTCACTAGTGATTTCATCCATACCAGTGGTAAGTAAAATTGCAGAACTTGAGGGGAACTTAACTGATGTACTTCTGGCCTGTGCAGTAACCTGTGCTCAGACCTGTAAAGCACAGGAGGTTAAAGTTAATTTGGAGGATGCAGCTGTTTCATTGGCTGTTCTTCCATCTGTTTCTCGCAGCAACAAGATCCCTCCTTACAGGAACTCCTGTCTCAGGTTCACCCGGCCAGTGAAATGACCAGTGCAGCACATGGGTATTTCCTACAAGAGTGGGTGTTGGTAAGAAAATGTTGCCTCAAGGTGAAAGTTTTGCTGGAGAGGCAATATTTCAAATTGTGATACCACACAAGCTGAGAGAAGGTGTGCTGCAAACAGCACTTGAAGTCTAAGGGTGGAAGTTTGTATCTGTTGACAGTGATGTCAGTCCACACGGTATCCTGATGCATATCCTTTGGCTAAATCTGTGGTTAAGGCTTTGAGTCAGTTTATTTCTATCTTTGGCATTCCTAAAGTTATTCAGACTGACCAGGGCACAAATTTCCCTTCACAGATGTTTGAGATTTTGAATCAACTCCATGTGAAACATGCGACCTCTAGTGCTTACCATCCACAGAGCCAGGGGACTCTTGACAGGTTTCATCAAACCCTGAAATCTTCGATCCTACTGCACTGAGTTGAACCATGACTGGCAAGGTTTACCTTGGCAGTTGTTGGCTGCCAGGGAAGTTGTCCAATCCAGTACTGGTTTCAGTCCAAATGATCTAGTTTTTGGACACAATGTCCGAGGCCCACTGGCAGTACTACAGGGGGATTGGGAACTACCTGATTCCCCCTATACTCCTGTTGGGTTATGTAAATGGTTTCAAGCGACGGCTCTT
This sequence comes from Micropterus dolomieu, assembly GCF_021292245.1. Taxonomy (NCBI): domain Eukaryota; kingdom Metazoa; phylum Chordata; class Actinopteri; order Centrarchiformes; family Centrarchidae; genus Micropterus; species Micropterus dolomieu. The sequence goes on from NC_060169.1 coordinate 20,636,519, forward strand.
TGAAGCGTGTAGAATGGCCAGAACAAAATTGGAGTCTTCTCAGGAGAAAATGGAACGGTTATGACAGACGACCAGAAAAATGCATTTTTTTTGCTTTGAAAATATCTCGGAAGTAGTTGCTCCTTTGACTGACCTTGTGAGTCCGAAAGTCAAGTTTCATTGGTCAGACTGTTGTCAGAAAGCTTTTGATTATGTTAAAGCTCTCCTTTCTTGTGCTCCAGTGCTTGCAGCCCCAAATCTAAAGGAACAGTTTCACATCAAAGTGGATGCCAGCAATATTGGTGCCGGGGCTGTGTTGCTGCAAACAGATGCATCTGGTATTGAGAGGCCAGTTATTTCTCGCGCAAGTTTAACTCCTACCACTTGAACTCCTACCAGTTGAACTACTCAGTTGTAGAGAAGGAGGCACTTGCGTTGATTTGGGCTCTACAGCACTTTGAAATGTACATAGGTAATGGGTGTAGGCCTCTAGTTGTGTACACGGATCGCAATCCTCTCACCTTCCTACATTCGTTACAGAATCCAAACCAGCGTTTGTTGAGATGGTGTGTGTTCTCACAGCCTTTCCATCTTGATGTTCAGCACATTAAAGGTTCTGAAAATGTTATGGCTGATGCATTGTCTAGATCATTAATATAAAATGGTTATGTTCCTCTTCTCATCTGTTTCCAGTGTTCTTCTCCTATCTCTTAAATTGCTTCTAAGGTACCAAGTTGCTGAGTGGGAGTTGGTAAACAGGACTTATGCGGATAAGGTAATTGTAACATCCAGAGACGCCATTTTTCAGGTGATCTATCCTGTACTTAAGGAAAATTTTATGTTGTAACTTTAAGATTTGAATGTAATTACCACTCCATAAGAACCTTTTTTTTTTAGGGGGGGGGGGGGGGGGGGGGGGGGGGGGGCGTGAAAACCCTGGGGTTGTCTGTTGTGTTGTGCTGGTTTGGTGTTTGAGTTCCAGGGTCGTCAGGAGATGTGGCTCACCTGTTCAGCCTGGTTGAGATGTATTTAAGATGGCTGCCAACTCTGCCCGCTCTTTTGATTCCCACGGCACCATGCACCACCCCTGGGACACGCCAGCTCTTCAGTTTTGATTAATTTAGCTTTTCTTTTTGCACTCACTACATTTTACACTCACCCATACACTCATGACACTCCTGATAATACTGATTTTCACATTTGCCTTGAAGTTTGTTTAGTTGGTACAATAAAACCATTAAACTTATGTTTGCGTGAGCTTCCTCTCTGTTACAAGCAGGAGCCAACTTGTAACACTGGTTATCTGTATATTTCTGTTGCTCTGTTTTTTATTTGCTTTTTGTTGTTCTTAAGCACTTTGACATCTACTATAGAAATGAATAAACTTACATAATGCTTAACTCCAAACATGTATGCACTTCCCTGCCTAAATGGCCACTATGTAACCTGTTTGACGCATGAGATGACACCATCAAATGCCTCCTGGTTTTTAGTGACCAACTGTGTGAGACATCGGAGAAGAAATCATTGTCTCATTGAGAATAATTGAATCATTTGGCTTCAGTTGGTCACTTCCTGTCCTTTCTGTTACTATTAGGAAGATGGAGGTCGGGAGGGGATGTCCGAGAGTTTCCCTGCCTTTGGTAGCCTAAATCCTCCTAGTTTCATACAGTGTTTTTAGTTTCATTACTCCTAAACTGTTGGAATAATTTGTGTTCATAGTAAATGACTCAATAGTAAAGCACCAACTTTGTTGTTGTGACTGAAGTGAAGATGTTCAGTCAATTTAAACTGAGAAACTTACTACCAAATTCTTGTCTCAGACAATATGAAGTCTCTGAAATTTCTGCTTTACATCTTCCACACCACAGACATTTGTATGTTGTGCAGCCAAGCATTGTTCAAACCACAAGAGTTATTTTTCAAATTATAAGATCTCCAAAATATCCATAAAGATTCTGAATGATTTGAACTAAATTATGGGGGGAATGTGGAGGAAATTATCTCTGTATAAGACATCTAGAAGTTTCTATTTCAGGTAATGGTGTCGGCAATAAAACAGTATTGTAGATTTGAATGTTTCGTCCATCAAGCGTGATATAAACCCACTCATACATTGAAACAAGCAGACAGAAAATATGCTGTTGGCTACATACTCTGCTGAATCACTTGTTTTTAAATGTTTTCCCACCTGACATGCTCCAATGGTTTGTGTTGATTTCATTAGGGTTTTATGTTCTCTCTTTATGTTCCAAGTTCTCCACATTGATTTTAATACAGATAAATATAATGGTTGAAATGGTGCCTAAATATTCAAAAATCTAAAATGCTATGATATGCTTAGGAAATTAGCTGACAGCAATTTAAGCCATATGTAATTTGTAGCTAATTAGCTAAAACATTTTCCTATGATCTTTATGGGAAATATTAACATTTAGAAATCTAACCTGTGCCTGTCACAATTTAGCCATTACCATACAATTTAGTATTGGTCATTGTAATAATTCAAAAACGAATATTGAATAAAACAACAATAAGGTTATATAAAGACAAGCACATGTGTAGTTTAGTAAAAAACAAAATGCTTTACTGTACATCCAAGCATTTCATTACAGTTCAGTAAAAAACACAATATGATAGTAAAACCTATCTATAATAAAGGCTGAATGCAAAACTGCTAAATCAAAACAAAAAAGATAATGCATGTCAGAATAAAATAAAGTTTTGAGAACTAAACTGTCTGAACCGTGAGCAGTTCAGGCAGTGATGGGCATGTTGTCCCTGTAGCAGGCTGGCCTCTGGGGTGCGCTGTAGCTGCACAAGTCCTGGTAGATGCGGGCCATCTGGTCAGTGGCCACATTATCAGACATCTCCAGGTTTGGGTTGTTGCAGTAGGGCTGGGAGCGACGCATGTTCACTGCCTCTAGCAGGTGCTGGCAGTTCACTACAGTGATCTGCCATAGGGAGAGGAGATAGAAAGGTTCTTTTTAATTGTCAACATATGGAAGTATTTGTAGTGATTTTTTTCTGTGATGGGAAGGTGTCAGTACTGTGATTTCTAGGTTCAAATGACATGACTTGACTGGTCTTACCTGCACAATGATCAGTTTGGCTTTTGCATTGCTGAGATCATGGAGCTCCTCTCCAAAACACAGAGTCACTGTTGGGTCAGGAGCAGGAAACTGGCCTTCCTGGTACAGCTGTAGAGCTGAAAAATACAAAGTACATGAACAGCTGTTCAGCTGGGCAGTATGTGCAAGGTATCAATCCTCATTTATGATGTTGCTTGCTTTAAGCATGTGTTTAGCATAACTGAATAAACATAGAGGCTCACCTTGAAGAAACCTTTCTGTGTCAAAAATCTTGACAACAGCATCCCTCTCAAGTTTACAAGGCATGGGGCTGTATTGTGAGCCCACTTCTCCCAGCCCGCTCCAGAAGACACGGCTCTGGCACAGCCTTTTGATGAAAATGCCCTCTTGGTTGGCACGGACCAGTACACCTCTCTCCAGGTGGCCCAGGAGCTTGCGTGTGACATGGCGCTGGCGGTCATACTCAATGAGCTCAGCAGGGGGGAAATGAACACTCTGCATGCTATCTGAACTGTATACGGCGCCACGACCCAAGTGTTGTTGTTGTGGGGAAATCCGGCAGCCTTCAGGATGAGCAACCACTGTGTTGTGCATCAGCTTTCCTCCATAGTAGAAACTGATCATCATTTGGGAGTGAGCTGGAGAGGAGAACATTTGGTAAGCTTGGTGCAAATGTTGCAAAAATAATGACATAGTACACTGTAATCAATATTTTTTATCATTACTGTTGATGCTTATCTATAGGTCTAATGTGATTATGACGCTTACATGGATAAACATAAATGAATACCTGAGCTGAGAGTGCCTGATGGCAAAGGCTCCTGGTGCAGTGGGAAAGCTGTGACAGGAGGAAGAGATAAGTTAAGACGCCTTTTTAACACAGTGGACACGACCATATTGTCATGTCTTTATTTTCCTGCATCAGCAGAAATACCATTTCTCTAAGCACGATCTCACAAAGAAATAATCATCTGAGTCAGCAAAGTTCAACAGGATGTTAGTCAATTCTTCCATTGCAGAATTCAACAGAATACAGCAAATAACCTCTACTTAGCACCCACAATTGCAGGGACACTCCATTGAGCTTTCCACTGTGGTTATTTTAACAATATAACTCACATTTAACTACTTGAGAGATGATACTAGAGGTAAAGGTAGATAAATGCCTGGATAGACTTAGCCACAGTACTGACTGATGTGTGAACAGCTTAATTTAAGTTGTAGCTTATGGGTTTTTTTGTAAACTGGGTTAGAAAAGGTTGTCTTACCATTTATGCTGCCCTGGGACCAATATTCTGGACTGGCCTGAATACTACACCCTTCCTCCTGGAAAAAGACAACAATATAAGGAGTTGTTGTCAACAAAGCACCTTTGTACATTTCACAGTTATGAAGATCAAGTGGGAGCGTGTATGCTCAATGCATGTATTGGAGGAGGCTGCACAGAGTGGTAAACAGATAAAAGGGGCTGAGTGGCAATAAAGGCAACGTGCAGGTGCTTACCTCTTTAATGAGCTCCTCTAGTTCTGCAGGGCTGCAGTCCATGTCAGTGATATCACCAGGGCTGGTGGTAGTTGCCATTGCCATCACTGAGCTTTTGCCATCTGCAGGTGAAAGAAGAAGACATTATGACTCTCTTCAGGTACAAACATAGTGATTACCCACCAAACTCGTTTCATGATTGATAATTATTGCACGAGGAATCCAGGAATGTTATTCTGCAGTATACATTGCACTGGAAATGAGTAGTTTGCAAAATAGTGTTATACAAAATGTATGTTAAAGGTCATCAGTGCTGGCTTTTGGACAGTTGGATAATAGAGACACAGATTTTAACTAAAGTTTAACACAAACTCACGTTTCTGCTCTTCCTCGGGTACAATGCGATACACTTTATAGGGCTCAGAGATGTCCAGCTGTGACCTTTCGGTCACCTCCTCAAAGTCAGGGCTTTTATTCAGAGCACAGCGAAGTCTGGTCTTCCATGTTGCAGGCTCAGCCTTGTCCCCCTCCTTAAACTTGCCTTTAAACACAGCCCAGGCCTGTGGAGGTAAAAACCAAACATTAAAGATGGTATTGTACTGGATTAAACTTAGATGTTTCAAGAAGAAACTGAAGAAAGAAAATCTGATTAACGAAAATATTTTTACTGCATTGGATCATAATGTATCAAATTTACAATTACAATAAAACTGACTTAATTAGGCTTCAGCTTTTTTTATAACTTAAAAATTAAATAAATGTATTCAACGTTTTGTATGCTAAAAACAAATGAAAACAATAACATTAAAATAAGTCTAAATAATTATTTCCATTTGGCCACAGAAGATTTATTATCAAACTCTACAGCAATGTATCCCTGGGACTACTCAAGAGTGCTGTCAAACCTTGAAAATAGATGCATCTACTTCTTGGTTGTAATCCTGTTTCCCTGCGTGTTTCCATGGAATTCGGAACAAAATGCGGCTTTCATCCTCCCACTGCAGTCCAGAGTACTGTCCGCTCTGGATCTGCTCCACCAGCCACTGTTTCAGTCTCCGACCTCCCGTGTTTGCCATCTTAATGTAGACAAGTTGTTTGTGGATTGGTAACTTGTACCTAAATGAGGACGATATAATTCATGAAAATATAAAGTAGTCTATTTGTGTATTATTTATTTAATTAGCTGTATTTGTTTTATCAGCTTTATGCTATTTATTTAATTTGATAGGCTTACATTCCACAGCTTTCACCCTTCAGAACAGAAATCAAAAGTAATATAGCACTTACAGTTGAGCTCTTGGCCCTGTGTGTGATATCCTGTGATGTTGACAGATCGTTCACTGTCAGATTCAATCAAGTCAGTTCAGCGTCTCCCCGACACATGCCTGTCAAGTTTATTGTGTCCCGTGTTATGAATGAAATAGTGGGAGGTGATTCGACTACGCGTCCTCACTCTGACCAATGAGTGCGCTGAAGCTTCAGTTGCCCCGCCCCATTCCGGAAGTTGGTGTTCTTCTAACTGCGGGCATTTACAAGAAATGGCCTGACATAAGCGATGGCTGTTAAATTGCTGCCCACGCCAAAAGCTACGCAGACGCGGGGCGCTGAATAAACCCGGAGAGTCACAAGTTACCTTGTGCTGTGGGGGATTTTTGCGCTCCAGACCAAGGTAATCCGCCCCCCCTACGCCCACTCACTCCGTGATGTGAAACCTCAAAGACATTGCGCAGGTAGCCTACAGTAGCTTACTGTCTGTATGGTGGTGAAGTACGCCTACTTCCACTTAATTCCTATAGCCTATCTATGTCTAATATCAAAATAATGTCAAATATGAAAGTGGGAGGATAATTAGAGAACTCTATGATGGATATGAATAATATCTGACATTAGGATCAAAAGGGGATTCACAGTGGACTATGTAGCAACAAAGCCACGTTATATTTCTCAGTTGTTGTTGTTCTTAGTCTAATGTGATAGTAAAATGATAATGGGGGGTTAGACTGTTGATTGAACAAAACAAGCAATTTGGAGACATCAGCTTGGGTTTCAGAGCAAATGAATCCATTAATCAAGAACATTATCTGCAGACTAATTGATAATGAAAATAGTTGTTGCAGCTGTAGACTGATGATTTTGCTTTTACATAGCCTATATAGTACCCAATGCCATATACAATGAAGAGTATTTCTGTAATTGTATCATTTGTCAACAAAGACCTGGAAATAATTATTATTTGGCTCAATTCAATAGGCCTTGATAATTATTAATTGATAATTAAACAGAATACACTGAACAGTCTCCTATTCCAACTGAATTTCCTTTTCAATATTGCTAAGTTTACGGTAAAGTCTGACTTCATGCTTTCTGTTTGTATTTACAGAGTAAAGACCACCTCTCGGGATGTCCTGCCAGGAATTCACTGAGTCTACACCATAGACTGTATAAAAGAAGTCTAAACATGACTACACACACATAGGGAAAGCCTACGAGCACTCTCACCATGAAAGGTCAAATTAAGCACATATAGGTAATGCTGATACTGTAGTACTGGTGCTTATTTTTTGTACTTTAAAGTTGTAAGGAAGCACTCCCAATCATTTTCAGTGGTCTGATACCTCATCTTGAAGTTTCCTATTAGCACAGGGCAAAATGAAATGATTAGGAGTCATCATTATGGGGAAAAATTGGCAGATGTCTTAAGTACAAAAAATAGTGATAATGATTTAGATACGCCTACAGTAGTAGAGGTTTGTAATGGGAATATTGTTGGACTGTACCTGTGATTAAGAGCTATTCAAAGTAATTTTCCCCAGTTTTCAACTGGTGAGCAATATCATCCACCAACTATACCATCTAAATTAAACATTTCCTTAAGTATATTTTTTAAATTAAATTCTGTTTTAACTTCACTTATACAGTTTGATCTAAATTATGAGATGATTCCTCCTGTGAAGACATCTTTTTGTATGCAGTGTAAAGTTAAATGTCTTCATTTCTAATATCGTGTTTGCTCTCATGTCTCAGGTGTAAGGACAGTAACACACTTATAATGTACAGTTTTCTTTGTTTGTTAAAATTTCCAGTAACATAAGACACCATCACACCACTAAGCCATTATGAAAAATAAGACTTTCCCTCCAGAAATTTGACCACAAAAATTGACAGGAACTTAAACTTCAGTAACAACAATACTTACAATACTTTAGATTATACCACAAGTCGTTCCTCATTTCTGTCTTTCACAAACATACTACGTTCTGGTTTTTTTTCTCTTCAAGCTACGCACCCAGCGGCTTGTGGTGTAAAAGCAGGTGATCTGCTGAGTAAAACCCAGAAACCTCTCAAATCAATGAAATTCAAGAGAAGTTATTCTGGGGTTTAATGCGGTTCTTAGGCTGGTTCATGAGACTAAGGCTGTTCACTTAAATACTTCCACACAGACACATGGTGTTGATAGTACAGATTTATTAATATTTCCATAATTCATTTCAATCATTGCATTTTATTATAAAACAAACAAAAACATTAATGTGCAATTTAAACAATTAACTGCACACATGAATTTATAAGAAATGACAAAAATCACCTTTATTACAATAAAAAGATAAATCAGAGCTTCAGTAAAATCAGGAAGACTAAAGTGTTTAAACAGCAGGGATCATTCATGTGTAGTTTACAACTAGTTTTACACAGCTATACTCTATGTAGCTTCCTAATTTAACCTGCTATGCATTACTATAAAAAGGAACATTCTGCCAATTTTGAAACTACGTTACTCCTAGTTGCACATCTGTATACTGGAGTAAGAACCAATGTTTTCTGCAACACTGTAGCGAACTGAAGCAGCCTAATTCACTAATAAATCCCACCGCTGGCTTATCTGACATCAGTTGACAGTGGACAAACTACAGAGGGTTTGGCTGTTGTACTTTTTGCCTTTTGTCCTCTCTGCCTGATAAAATAGAAGAGAGCTTCGACTGTGGATGGTTGGTGTTGGATTCTGTTGCACACATTACTAAAAGAACAAAGTGTGCAGGTGGCTTGAACTTTTCTTCAAAGAGGAACCAAATGAAACAAAACGTAAAAACTGGAATGAAAGAACAGTATCCAACTGGGTGTAAACAAATGTTTCCTCCATGGGCAGTGAGCATAGACTGTATAGGCAGTGATGTGCAACAATGATATATATTTTTTGTTTGTATAACATCTGTAGTTGTCTTGCGTATCTGCTAGTGACACCATTACCATTGTTTGGTTAATGTGTATTTTAATGGTACATGCAATGTCAGTAGCGTCTGACAGGCCAGCAGTAGTGCTTCCTTTCAGTAAGATGTACATAATAACAAATTGTATGCTGTCAGCTCAGCGAGCATGTTAACTTCCCCAGCTGCAGTGTTGATCAAACAGTTTACCATTAGGATCCTGGAAGGGACTGCAAACTGGTACATGTCAGAATAAATGGTCAGAATAATTTTAAAGCCATTTTGTAGATTTGTGGTGTTTGTCCACCAGCACAGACTATATATCAACATAATTAGAGACAAGATGTTCCTTTAAGACGGCATTAATTGGTCATCTATAAGGCTAACAAGCTAAACACTGCAGGTGTTAAGAATCCGCATGGAAGTATAGTTTTATTCATCACGGCTAAGGTGCTGAGGTGTTTGGAGTAAGGCGTGTGTGAGCACAGATACCCTTGTTGTGGCTATACTCAGTTTAGGGAGCACAAAGAGTACTGCTAGTGGAGAGGAGTCTGTAGCCCAATTCTAAATGAACCTCCATTGCTTAAAAAAGTGACTAGACATATGCAAAGTAAGTAACATATACTTTGAGGGGGCATTTATTTCATCCTATGCTTTCAGAGCTGTAAAAAGGCCTTAAAGTTGGATACAACTTGGGGTTGATTTGGAATCGAGTACAGGGTACTAGCTACTGCCATTTACAGACAGCATTAGGCAGGACTTTAGCATTACCAGAGACCCATGTTTCAGCTGCTGCCTTCAGGATCGTCAGGGTCCAACGGCATAGAACAGATAGGTATATTGTGACTTATCGAGCACTGCCTGTCTGCGTCTCTCCTCTGGCTGTCCTGTTGCTCAGTGTACTGGATCAGCAGGGCGCCCACCTGCTCCTGGTCATTAAATGGACTGGAACGGAAACTGGACCGTAACCATGATTGGAACTGGAGATAATACGACAAACAAAAAACCTAAATCATTAAATGTAATGGTGTTAAAATCAAATTACATTACAATGTTAAAAAATATATATAAAATATATGTGTGTATTGGCTTTGACAGGCAAATTGAATTCAATCTAAACACAACAAAAATGTCCATAGAGCTCTTTAAAATGTGATACCTTGTACAAACAGTCATGTCCAATTTAGGATTTGTCTAGTATGTTGTGACCATAAATATTGTAGCTGTAGGTCTCTTGGTCATTGTTAAATTATTAAATATGTGCTTGATGTCATGGGTCTGTTTCCCATGGAGTTACATATCTGGGTTTTCATAAGCCTTGAATGAACCTGATCACATTGGGTCTGAGTTTTTGGTGAACTGAACTTTACCTTATTGAAGAGCACAATATAAAATGTATGTCATGAAATAATAACCTATGGATTCATTTTTTTTCTTATTAACAAAAGGATTGATAGAATGGGAGAGTGCAGGACAGAAAGTCACTTCCCAGGAACATTAGGCTCTCTGCAGACATTCCTGCTCACACAGTGATGTGGTATGGTTATGGATATGGTTTAAGGAAAATCTCCTCTTTAAAAAGATCAAAGTTACTTTATTTCTGTCATCTTGGAAATTTAGTAAAAATTACATTTTATCATAGCCTAAACCCAGTTGCTTGGACCTGGTGGTCCTCATGACGAGAGAGACATATGTCCAAGTTGCCCAAATGGATGTAAAGTCTGTTGATGATGACATCACAGTACATAGCAAGTTGATGACATCTATAAAGCAGTGGTGAAGTCTTTACTGGAAACTCCCTCTATGAAACTGGCAAATGTGCCATTTTGCCTCTTCAGTTCATCTTTTAAGGGTCCCACAAATGTATTGGTCCCTTGGTCAGGTCACAGAAGGGTGAAGACTACTTACATTTGGTGAGCAGATGCTAGTAGACAGTGATGGCCTTTTGAAGATATATACTATAGCAGTATAATTTGTGTGTAAAGGCAGAATTAATTATACATATTTATTGTCACTAGAATGCAGACAAAAAGCGCTGAATTGCAATTTCTCTAGATGTCCAGGAATTAAGTTATTTTGTGCAATACCTTATTCTTTACGAAATACAATGAAGTGAAAGTCAACGTGAATGTAATCCACTCATCTTCCTACAATTTGTATTCTCAACCTCAACTCAAAAACCAAAACAGTATAGCACTGACTCATTGCATCAACACAATACCGTAAAAATGAACACAATCAAAAGCACGGTATAAAGATAACACATCAATAAGTGATTACGTGTGCCAAGGTGACACAACTGTCATCACGTCACCTTGAAAAAGAAAATGAAACGAGTATCAAAATCAAAAGGGGATGACAATCAGGTAAAGCTCCCAGTAGGTGGAACATGTTCTGTCAGAGCTCCAATCATAACCTTGAAATTAAGACAAAGGCTGAGTTTGAGGCCTAATTACAAGGCACAGAACTCTTTGATTGCAATGTATTTAATGCAAGCAGCAATGATTAGATTATCAGACTTAGCTCTCTTTAGATTCTCTGGCCTTCTTGCCCAGTATGAATCATTTTGGGATCCACTTACCCCACTTTGGACTATTGCAGCATGTCTATAAACTACAAAGTTGAAATAGTTTTTTCACTAAATTTGCAATATAGTGAGTAATAGGATGTGTACTTAAATGTATTTAATACGCCCTATTACTGTTATGCTGTGGCAGCACAGAACGGTATATGGTAAGTACTAATATAGTACTTTCTAATCTTCCGTCCACTCAAAGTGCTTTTACACTTTGTCCCACTCATACACATTCATTCATACACTGAGGCCAACTGCTCAGAACAGAAATTAACATTTACACACATTCAAACAGAGCAACAGCCATCGGGAGCAATTTGGGGTTCAATATCTTGCCTGGAGGAGCCTGGGATCGAACCTTACGATTAGCGGGCCTCCTGAGCTACAGCCACGGGGGGCGGCTGTGGCTCAGTGTTGTTCCAGCTGCATTAGTGACATAACTGAACTGTAGTCTTAAGGATTCCTCACTTTCTATCTGAGGCAGATGTGGGAAGAGCACAAATACAGAAAACCCATTTCCCCTTAAATCCTCGAAATCAGTCCAAGATCTACAAACAGTGAGCAATTTTTTTTTCACTCATGTCATGTTGCAAGATGCTGACAGTAATGTTAAACACGTGATGAGCAGTACCAAGCTAATGCAATCCCAGCAAATCCCCTGCAGTTCCCCTTCTCTACTCAATGGCTGGGTCAATGCCATTGTAATGGATTCACGCACTAGGTGCCTTCAAGCAACTAACATGCTGCAAAAAGTTAAAAGCTATGAACAGATGCTTACGTGCCTTCATAACGCATCATGCCAATAGTTGGTGGGGAGACGATGGCTCAAAATGAATTGTGAAAATACGATTAATACTTCAGCATCATAGTCTGAAGGACATTGTCTTCACAGGATCGAACATAGTTTTTTTAATGCAATAATGTAATCTGTCCTATATTTTTAGGTTCATTGCTCGACATTTTCTCTGTTATGAAAAAAAGAAGCTCCAAACCAGATTGGACATAAAACCAGGAAGTTTAAACTGACATTTCCTATAAATGGTGATATTCTTCAAAGAGAAAGTAGACAAATCAAAACTATGAGCATTATAGGGCATGTCTTTGACCCAAAAATTCCCCTAATCCATCAAATAAATGAAATCCACTGCACACATCCTCACAAAGCTATAATATTTGATCTGTTCTCATATTAGACAGGTGAGAAGTAATAGAAGTAATTTGCATTTAAACAGGACAATGCCTCTTAACATGGAGGAGGAAAATTAAGACCACTTGCTCTTAGTTCTGATATTAATATAAGAAATATGAAGAATGAATGATATGAACCTCATACAAATCTGGGTTATATTTTACAGACTGAATAACTGATTCACAACTATTTGTTTGCACAAAGGTCTCCTCAACTGATTGACACATATCTGTGGTATTTTTGAGCCATTTCAAATGGCATTTTTGTTTATTTGATGCACTATTCTGCCGTTTAGTTTCTGGCTGTAGCTGAGAATCGCAGCTATGCTTGTTTAGCGTCAAGTTGATGGTTTACTGTAAAACAAACCATAGCTGCATTGGCCTCTACAAGAATAACAAATTAACAAATAATTATAATAACATTATACAGAAATAGCATGAGACAGTCCAATGCAACTGTCAGATATATCATGTTCCATGACAACAAGAGAGCCACAATTAACGGTTGACAGGTTAACCACTGACTGCATGTGCAGTGTGATGGTTGTATGCTTCATATCCTGTGAGTTCCTGTGCATGTCTAAGTGCTACCAACAGCACACAACCCACAAAGCATTCACAGAATGCTAATATATTGAGGAGCTACTGCTAGAATGCCATTTAGTGAAAAATATATACATAATTTGGCGTTTTTAAACATGAACATTTTAAATCTCACAATTTATAATACCCTTTGATGTTAGGCTGCATCACTGCAAATTGTAGAAGAGGGATAGATGCTGTCTGTAGGTATTGTGTGTGTATGCATCATGTCTGTGTGTCCCTTAATGTGTTTACCTCTGAGACATGTGTCATCTGGTACTCCTGCAGCTGCTCCTGGAAGCCATAGTTTGGGCCGACAAAGGAGCGAACCGCCTTGACCGCAGACAGACACTCTTCCCAGCTGTAGTGGGTGACAGTCATCAGGTAGGCCACTACTATGGTAGTGCTGCGGGACACCCCTGCAAGGCTGGAGCAAATCAAAGCACATGGCTTGGTCATTGTCAGAAAGCAGCTGGATGTTTAACAGCTTATTTCTTACTGGTAACAGGTAAATAACTGTATAGGATAAATTTTATGTCATCAGTGATTGCTGATTCCTTCATCTCAGGCTTGTTTTTGGTTCTATCCTTTGAGGCATGCTTCGATAAAAGCCTACATGCAAACATGGCATGACTCCCAGATGCCAAGAAGGAGCTGGTTACAGCTCTAGACATAAAAACCTACCAGTGAACGAGACAAGATCCTCCATTCAGGCGACATTCATGGATGAAGCTGATGCATTCTTTGAAATGCTGTAATCTGGAAAGAACAACAAATTATTATATTACTACTTTCAAAGTCTGACAAAACTGATACACAGCATGTTTTCCTGTGGTATGCAGAACAAAATAAAGAAACAAATATTTAAAACTATTTAAAACATTACTTTTGTTGCTCATCAAACCGGGAAAGAGGCATGCTTTTACTAAAGGAGAGGGTTTTAAAGCTAAAATTAGATTACAGCAACACCTTATAGGATCTGAGAAAGGACACCTTGAACTGAAACTCCTGTGTCGAGGCCATAACTTTGTGTTTCAGATAGGTTGCCGAAACTTCTGCTTTTGACCATAGAAACAGCAGGTAACTCTAATATTGTAGTCAGAAGTCCCAGAATAGGGCAGGTAGTTTTGATAGATTTTTGTTAGTTGTAAGAAATAGACATGTCGAGGAGTAGTGATTTTTCTTTCAACTACTCCAACTTGTCATGTGAGGAAAAAGGTCAGGTCTGCTCAAACAGAGAGTCTGTGGTAGACCAGAGCATAGACAGCACGGACAGACAAGGGAAGTAACTGTCCTCGTTTTGTCAATCTGCAAAATTACATCAGTTTCCAGCATTCGTTTATTCTGTGTTAAAATTATCGAGTGAATCATTTTGACAAAAATACATAAAATTACCTCCTGCCTTATGGTGGAACATTCACGTTGACATGTTTCTACTCTCCAAACTAAAAGGTTATTACTCATACAGAGGTTTTCAGACCAATGTGTAAGATATTCTCAGATTCTCAATGTTCTCAGATATGCAAGCCAACTAAGAGAAATACTAAGAACACAATTCAAATATTGTATCTCAACACAAAAATAAATAACATTATTATATGATACCACAGAAATCCTCAGAATGGGAGTGTATTCTGAAATAAAAATGAACACAAAACAGCACAATGTACTGCAGCGGCTCCTCAAATATCCTGCTTGTCAGGAAACACTGATGGTGTTTTGCATAATCAAGAAGTGAGTGGCTGATAGCACCGTCTCCTGAGGAGCAGATGCTTGTTACTCAATAGCAGACAGAATAACAGACTGGGGCTAAAATAGATTGACTGCCACTTTTCTTTTTTCCTCTTTCCTGAGATCCAAACTCCTCTTCAAAAGATGTCTCCTCAGCACTTCCTAGCACAGAGGTTTCCGGCCGTCTTGTTTAATATGCAGAAAATTACCTTGTGACAAAGATTTGAGGTTTTAACCAGTTGAATCCAGAGAATAATACTGAAACAAAAATATGCAGTTGAGCTGCTGTACATTTAAAGTGCAAAAAGAGCATCAGCAATTTTATGTGTGGTAAAATTGTATCTTTTTTTTTTTTTAAATTACATCGGTATGAATAAGAAAGGACTATTAAAACAAAAACTACACTACCACAGTTATAACCTCACAGTACATCATGGTGGACATGGGCAACTCATTTTGGAAATGTTTGATGCAAATAAGTTTACACCTTCATGGTCAGTGCACACTGTGCATTAATACCATAACAGGCTCGTCATGAAAATGTTCACAAAAAAAAAAAAAAAGAAAAAAAAAAAAAAAAAGGGGAATCCCTGGCTCCACAAACATCTATATGTGCATGTTAGGAACTATATAAATCTACATTTAAGGCAATTTCAATGAAATATTTTGAGTTAATTCAGAGGGTGTTGACATATCAATTCTACAAAAACCTTAACATCAACGACAATGGTGACCAAGCTGGCCTTGATGTCCCAGTTACTTGTCGCTGACATTTAACCTTTGTAAGGCCACTCGTTAGCCACTGCATGCCTGACGAGCACAGACATTTGTGAGGCCCTGACCAAGATCTGTAACTTTTATAATAATAATAATAATAATAATAATAATAATAATAATATCATCTAAGACTTTTCCCTTCACTGATGAAGTCTATTGAGACAGTAACTATGATTCAGGGCTATAAAAATGAACCTGACTTCCTGACATCCATCCCAAGAGCTTTAAGGAAGTTTAAGGTTTTTGACACAGCTTCAAACTGCTACAGTTGCTCCAAGAAATACAGAACCCGCGTGAGAAAGACAGTCCATGTGTTTGGACTTACACAAGGAAGGGGCCGTCAGACCTGGCCAGAGAGGCTCCCTAGCTTGTGGTGAACAAGGTGGGGTGTCAGTTGGCCTCACCACTCTCGTCAGTCAGACCAGTGATTGTGACAGAGGGGGTTTATTAAAGCCCTGGGTGGTCGAAGCCAACAGCCAGATGTCACACTAAGGTTTCCTTCCTCTGCTGCCTGAGGGAAAGACACTTGATTGCGACAGTGGAGGTCAGACAACTCCAACCCAGCCCAATCAGCAACATTCAGCCAAACACTAAACCTCAATTCTCATTAACTTGCATTTTACCCTGCTCTGTTTTCTTATTTTTTTTTTTTATTTTTTTTTTACAAAGTAAAGCAACAAGAGTTCCTCTTCAAACACCAGAGAACTTCAATGATTGAAGTACTAATACAGAATTTCCCTTTGACAGTGTTCAGCTTGCATTCAACCAGTGTCACATCTTTGTCTACCAAGTTAATTACTCATCCTGAATGAAAATTTCCCCCGATTTTCCCTCGTCTTTCTCTCCATTTTAGTATGGCAAATTCCCTCATGGTATGGCCCTTGTCACTGCAGACCCGTGGATGGTGAAGTGAGCAATGTGCTTCCTGTCAGCAAGGAGCTTCACAGGGATGGTATGAAGCTTTGGAGATGTATGAAACTCTTTCTGTGCAGGAACCCTGACCAGCCAGTATAAGGCACCAGTGAGGCAACGACATAATCTCTGACTAGCACCAATGCTGACTTCATAGTGGGTTGTCCACAGGGGTTGCAAGACACGAATATGTTCTTTTGCACTGATGCTCAATCTGCAAGCCATGATTGATGCAGTTGTTTTATATCCTCAGCCCGTGTCAAGTTTTAAATCAGAATAACTGCTGCGTGAGGTCAAAGGCCCTGCACAGAATCAACATAAAAGCGATGACTAATGGGTTACTGACCAGTGCAAGGGCGGGGGGACAGCTCATGCCTCTTTCAACACTGAGACCTGCCTGATGTACAATGAACACACTCTTCTCTCTGCCTCTCTCCATCTCTTTCTCTCAAATACAAATAGGAAATAAAAACTCTTGTGCTCAAACTTTAGGAACTTTACAGAATGAATAACAAATAACCACTTAACTTCATACAATACTGTGCAAAAGTGTAAACCATTTATTCTGACCAAATCCCCAACTTTGTTAGCAGAAATGGAGCCCCAAACTTGCAAGGAGCCTCCACCATACTTTACTGTTGCCTGCAGACATTGATTTTTGTATCGCTCTTCAAGCCTTCAGCGAACAAACTGCCTTCTGCTTCAGTCAAATTTTGACTCATCAGTCCAGAGCACTGGACACCATTTTTCTGCACTCCAGTTTCTGTGTTTTCATTCGCCTTGCATCCATGTTGGAGGTATGGCTTTTTGGCCACAATTCTTTCATGAATGCCACTTCTCTGTAAAGTAAATGTGGATACCAGGGTCACGCTGTTCTGCCAATTCTGGGCTGATGGCACTGCTAGACATCTTCCAATTGCGGGGAGAAGTAAGCATGATGTGTCAATGTTGCATGTTTATTTGTGCTTTTTCAAAAGAGCTTATACAGCACATCCGGAAACCCCAGATGCATCTACCTTGAAATTTCTGCCTGGGAGAGGCCTTCCTGATACAGAATAACTACCTTGTGTCTTGTTGCTGTGCTCAGTCTTGCCATGGTATATGACTTTTGACAGTAAACTGTCTTCAGCAACCTCAACTTGTTAGGTGAGTTTGACTGTTCCTCACAGAGTTTTGTTTGTCCTACACAACCTACATATTATTAGCATCTGTTTGGTATTTGTTCAGTCATACACATGACAATATGCCTACAAAATATCTGACATTGTCCAAATGAACCTATAAGAATTAATGCTGTTTTCAAGACAAAGGCTGGTCACACCAAATATTGATTTGATTTAGATTTTTCTTCTGTTCACTCATGTTGCATTTTGTTAACTGATAAATTTAACCACTCTCATTTAGTTTTGAAAGCATTCTTACTTTACAGCATTTTACCACACCTGCCTAAAACGTTTGCACAGCACTGTATATCAACAAGTCACGAGATTAACATAACTGATGCATTGTTTTATAAAAGCTACTGGCCACTACTGCACTGCTTAAATGAAGACACTCACAGTATAAATTAAATAAATCATTGTAAGTAGGAAATGTCTAAAAACTACCAATAGTGCAATCACGCAATTAAAAAGTCTGTTTTCTAAACTGTCAAAAATCTTTAGAACGGTTTCCATTGGGCTGTCACACCCTGGCACCATAATCTGGAGGGTAAATATGTTGAAATAAGACTGCATGACTCATCAGTGTTTGAGAAATTCAAATGGCCAAGGACATTTAAAATAAGCAACATTAGTGAATCTGATTGTCTGAGTGTGTGTGTGTGTGTGTGTGTCTACTCACAGGTTTTGGCTGGGAGCATCAGCTGCATGAATACAAAGGTACGTCATGTCCTGTAAAACATAAGAACAACTGTATAAGAACTGATACTAAATTCAAGAATATAGACCATGCATGTTATTTCACTCCTATCAAATATGAGCCCTAGGTCTTGTAAGTCTGAACAATTTCTTGTCTAAATGTGTAGTAGGCTTAAGGTGTATTTTTCTACTCTAATCAATATAGTTCTTTACCACCAACGCTTACTAGCGCTTAGCATTATTTACATGAAGGTTAATATATTTTTAATATTATCACAAGCATAAGAAATTACTAGATTTTTTTCTGGCACCTGGATTTGAAATGCTGAACATGTTGTGGGTATTGCTGAGCCACAATGGAAAACAAGGACCTTTGAAATAATTCCTTTTTCTCAGCTAATATCAGTCTCTTAACTAAAGAACTCACAAAACAAACTGTACAACAAACATTTACTGTCCCTAACTCTTGAGCTATTGCGTGGTACTGACACCACATTTTAGATCTGAGAAAGTTCCTATGGTTTCTGATACTATTAGCTCAAGTCACTAAACATAACTCATCACCACCCCCAACTGGCTGGAAGGACACATCACATTATTATATGCACAATCATAGCAGAATCTCCAGATTACATCTCCGCAGCAAGTACAAATAGTTTGACCCAACTAACATGAATTTTCCACTAACCTCAAACACGGGCTTAGCATTGTTGCACACAGACAGGATGTGGGTGATGCCATTATTAGACAGACTTATTCTGTTTTCTGCATCTGGGACAAAGAGAGGAGGAATACAGTCTCAAACTTTCACACCAACAACTCTGACCAATTATATTGTGAGCAGCTGCAGAGGCAGGTCTGTGCGCTGTTTACTGCAACATCATTTGGTACAGTTAGGCCTGTGGGCACTTGTTCCTGTCACTTGAACTAATTTTAGCCATTATGCTTGTGCCGCCATGCCGAGCCGTCATCATGGCAGCTAAAGTTAGAAAGCTGCAAATGCCATATTAAATGGGAAGGGGATGTTCCAGGCCAGGGAGTGACACACTAACCACTGTAGACTCTTATTTTATGTGAAGCAACACCTCCTACCTTCTTAATTGTCTTTGATCAACAAGGCATTTACATATCTTTACCCTGAAATCTATGTTTGACAAATGAAAAACTTTCAGCTCTGATGTTAGTTAGTTAAAACCTTATATTTTACTGTGTAAAGCACAGCATTAAAATGAAAACCATTTATATTGAACATGGACAAGTTTTTTTTTTTCCCCCCTTCAACTTTTTGTCCATATCATTTTAAAGAATGCTGTGTGCCACATTAACATGCAAATAAAATAACATAATACATTTGGGAATACTATCATTGCAATATTCTACTGTGTCAGTCCCCCCACCTCTCATTCCTACATGCATTTATGGCCTATAATGGTGGCCTTCTGCCTTTGGTATTGAAAGCCTGGCCAGACCCAGCTACACTGTCAAATTTACAAACATCAAATCAAGTTCCATCACATTTGTCTTACCTCTTATGTTCCCAAGGTAGAGCCCATCGACAACCTGTGAAGCAGCATTCACAGACATGTTGCATTCAGGTTAAATATTAATTCTAGTCCAGCTTCAAACACTTCACTTGAAAGGAACAAATGTCCTGGGCTGAGCCAGATTGGATTTAAGGCTTAACATCCAAGTACCAGCAAAGGAAACATTCCCTGCAGCCATACAAGGCCTGAAGCAACGATGTGTAATCATCAGGATAAGTGATGAGTGGCAAGCAGCCACTGAGTGTTGGTGTACAACTTTGGTTGCTTCTGAAAAGTATTTTAAAGAAGAAATATTACTAAAAAACAAACTAATATTGGGTATCAGTGTAAGTTTGCATGTTAGCAGTGGACTTCATTTGAAAGTAAACTGCATTGGGCAGATCCTCAGAACAAAGTTGCATGTGCTCCTCATCAGAAGGTCAGAGGTCAGGATCAGCCACAGCAGCCTTGGCATGGATTCGGTGCCTTGCTTTTGGGCAGGGTGGATGCAGGGAGTTTCAGGAGAGTCAGGGATCCAACCCATTGTACCAACATGTGTGGTGGAGTACAATCATTTGCATAATGCAATCAGATGAATTCATCACAAATCTAGGTCGGAAAATACATGTCACAGCTGTGCCTGTGATTCCTGTCCATGTAACATTTGCCCTGGCTACATTTTGAAACCAATTCATTTATGCTTTTAAATGTCACCATATCTCAACCTAGAGACAGCCTAAGTCTTGGTTTAGCTGTTTACATTACTGAAACACTAAAAAGATGAACCGTGCGCTTCTGTACTCAATATCATAGCATTCTTTGGTTTATTCACATAGCATGGACAGAGCAAAACGTGATTGGTTGACGTTAAGTAGGTGAGGCATGCAGCCACAGACAACAAAACACCTGAAAAACAAAAGCAACGCCTACCTTGCTCATTCCATTGCCCATGATTACTATGAACCAGTCTGCGATGAGCTACACTTCTTTAATATCTAGGACTGCAACGATATGTCAACATGGACTTTGAAACTCAAAACGTGAGGCTGGACTACCAACTCAAAAAGCAGAAGACAATCTTCGTTTGAGTCGCTATGCTTGTCTTCTATTCCACAACATTAAGTTCCACTACCATGCCTTAAACACTAACGTGATCAGACTTAACCTCGTCTCAGCACCAACAACTGTTTCGAGCTACATCGTCTTCCGGATTATTTTGACGTGAAACAAATGCTTGTTCATCCGGTACGTGACATCACAGCATGTTGCCGCCCGCTCAACTGTACTTTCCCAGCCTTCACCTTCACAGGGAGGTTTGAGATATATATATATATATATATATATATATATATATATATATATATATATATATATATATATATATATATATATATATATATTCTGGGATTTACAAGTGAGCATTTTACGAGGAAAACGTAACTTCTATATACCCGCTTAACCCATGTGCGATGTTTCGAGTGTATGTAATATTGATCAACCTGACAGTTACTTATTTTTGTCACTGACAAAGAAGTTCAGTTCAAGCTTTCATCAGTAGGCTGCCACAAACTGTACTTCTACAAAGTCAATGCCAGTAAATGATGCGGTTATAACCATACAGCCACATTATTAACCTAGTTATTTGCATTTATAAAGCTATACAAGCGTTGGTTTGTTTTCATAAATCTGGAGGGACAGATTAAATACAGTGGGGAAAACAAGTATTCAATACACTGCTGATTTTGCAGGTTTTCCTACTTACAAAGCATGTAGAGGTCTGTCATTTTTTATCATAGGTACACTTCAACTGTGAGAAGAAAAAAAAAAAATCCAGAAAATCACATAGAATGATTTTTAAATAATTAATTTGCATTTTATTGCATGACTTATGCATATAAGTATTTGATCACCTACCAACCAGTAAGAATTCCAGCTCTCACAGGCTTGTTAGTTCTTCTTTAAGAAGCCCTCCTGTTCTCCACTCATTACCTGTATTAACTGCACCTGTTTGAACTCGTTACCGGTATAAAAGACACCTGTCCACACACTCAATCAAACAGAATCCATCAGGGATAAAACCGTAGACCTGCACAAGGCTGGGATGGGCTACAGGACAATAGGCAAGCAGCTTGGTGAGAAGGCAACAACTGTTGGCGCAATTATAGGAAAATGGAATGGAAAGTTCAAGACGACGGTTAATCTCCCTCCGTCTGGGGCTCCTTGCAAGATCTCACCTCGTGGGGCATCTCTGATCATGAGGAAGGTGAGGGATCAACCCAGAACTACACGGCAGGACCTGGTCAATGACCTTAAGAGAGCTGGGACCACAGTCTCAAAGAAAACCGTTAGTAACACACTACGCCGTCATGGATTAAAATCCTGCAGCACACACAAGGTCCCCTTGCTCAAGCCAAAATTAGCGTATCAAATACTTGTTCTCCCCACTGTATAAATGTGAGGGGAACATGACCTCCTGCTACCCACCTTTTTTTTTTTTTTTCAAACCACCTTCAAGTGACATGGTCAGCTTCTACAAGTGTCAAGGATTAAAATTTTTTCACTTGAGGGCTAGTGTAAAGTATCCCTGGCCACTTATTTTTTTTAAAAATGACCCAGTCACACAAACTCATAACCTGACCAATTAAACACACTGGCAAATAACTGTTTTTAGAAATGGCAGTCTTATTTGCTGATGCAGTGGTTTGTGGTTGTGTTCATTGACATTTTCTCCTTATTTTCAAAGACTACACCACCAAATGTTCTATAAACCAGCGTAACAATTAACAAAATGTATATTAAAATCACCTCATGGAATTCAAGGTCTAGTCCTTCTCACCATTGATATGAAACACTCAATTTAAAAGTATTTAGGCAGGACTCATTTAATGCAGTTGAAATGGAGAAGTTTTTATCATTTTAACCATTTTTATTATTTCTATAATACATAATGACCTTAAGAGGAAGAGGGCTTCCAAAATGCACAGACTGAGGTATGTGGACAATTGATAAATACAGAAATATAGGTATTGTATCTTTGAGTTGGTCTACTGTTATCTTCAAGTATGTGTTATGGTCCTCTGGGTCCTTTACTTTTTCCACTGCTTGTTTTCGTAGTCCCACTTGGATGCGAAGCCCTCCACTGGATTCATTCTCATGTCCAACGCCCTCTGCAGCTCCTTCTGTTTGTACTCTGCCTCAAATGTGTGTGGGACAGGGCCATACACTGCAAAGACACAATACCAAATGTGTCAGGTAATGGGCTTAATCAGACTGGTCAAAAAACAGTGTAATATAGTTGTTAATTGCATTCCTCTCAGTTTGAATTGCCTATATTTGGAAGAGAGCCATCACTACATCAAAATATCTTTGCAGGCACATCAATGCCAATTTTACCATTATACTTTTTGAATAACATACCATACTTTCTCTGCCAGAGCACAACCAGGCCAGTGAGGCCGATTAAGAAGAAAACCCCTCCAACGACAGACTTCCACTCTGCCGATCCCTGGTTCATCTCAGCAAAGCTCTGTTTGAAGCTGATACGGTACACTGAAAATTGGAAACAAAATTACATTACGTAATTACATTACATTCATTAAGCTGATGCTTTTGTCCATATATACAATATGTGCATATAACAAAAACAGTCTGACCAATAGATATGAACATTAGAGCATCTCAAAAGCATAGTGAAGTGCAGTTAAACCCTACATGCAATCTTCTCCTCATTAGAAAGTGCAGCCCAGGAACCCATCTCCTTCTCCTTCAGGGACTTCTGCTCCGGACTCAGGTTCTGCACATAGCAGATTTCTGGGAGGGGATTCTCCCGCCTGTCAAAGTAGGCAGGGAGAGTGTATTCCTCTACCTTAGCAACACCTGCAGGGGACAACACAGAAGGACTCATCAAATCAAGTTTTAACACCTAATGCCTTCACTGATCTCAAGCTCATCTAAAATGTCTTCTAAGACCATGAGAGAAAGCACTGTGTTGACAGCATTGCACTGCTGTGGTCGCTGTTATTTCAGTATTGCTCCATGTCACCTGCAGTATTCCTTTAGCTTCAACTCTGAATCTTGTCAAAATATTGTGAAATTACAATATTGGCTAAAATGTAAATCAAATATAGATGAACATGATAAAAATCAGCAAAACCCCTTTGTTGAAATTACTCTGTAACCTGAAACAACACTGGAGGTTAGTTATGGTTTCATTACTTAATGACAGTTGACAAAGCAACAACAGCTTGCTTAGATCTGGTTAAGGATGTGTTAACCCATGAAATCAGCTGGGGTGGTGTTTCACTGTAATGAAAACTAAAAACACTCTCAGCCCTCCATGTCACATCCTGTTTGTGATGTAGTACTTCATACACACACACACACACACCATTCAGTCTGTCACTTGATAGTTCTACATATATTTAAAAATGTACATGCCATCACTGAATATATGTTTGAAGTACAGCTAAAAGTCTGTAATTTCAGTACATTGGCACAAGAAATGTGTGTGCGTGCCTGCATGTCAAGTTACAGGGCGGCAATTCTTTGATCCAACTTAAAGTGCCAGATGTACACAGCTACAGTGTCAGGTAGTGGTGCGATGGGAAGAGAGATCCGCGGGTCCTTTGCACCAGCCAGACTCACATATTGTTTGTATGTATATGTTTATATACAAACGAATTAACATGAACACTTAAATGTGGTGAGGAAAACATTTTCATTGAATTCTAGCCCCTCTTTGAGCAAATTTACTGAAGGACTTTGCTTTACTGCATTTTAAGATTTTGCATTCTGAAATAAACAAACCTTATTTGATAGGTCACGGGAGATTTCTTTCAGAACAATGCATGCCCTTTTTTAAAAACTCTGTGGCTCTTATGTAATCAATGTAGGAGTATCTAAAGTAAAAACGATGGTATGGAGGCACAAACTCAATCTATTGTTATCCCCCTGCCAAAAATAAAAAATACTCCATGTAATTTCAAGTAATGCTTACCATGTCCTCCGCGTACACAGACAGATGTGGAAATGGCACGTTTGCCAAGAAGGCTAAGGGCTCTGGTGGCCAGCATTCTGTGAAAAATGTGGTGTGAGAGATATTAACAAATTCAAAACACACATTTAAACACATGGGCATGTTTACACATCCTCCGTATAAAATTATTTTGATCTTTCTTTTTAACGTTACCGTGAAAAACGAGCCTGTTTGTTCAGGGGACCACATTTATATGAATGCATTTATTAAGAATGAATATATCATAATCTGGCCATAGCTGGTGTTCGGGTAAATTACTCCAAGGACAAAGAAGTGGTCGCGAGTTTAACGTCATAACACGATTTCCGGTATTTAACAGTTGTTTTAAATACTTCGTGGCATTATTTACGTTTAAACCAAGTCACCCAGCTCGCATAAAATTCACTAACTACTTGTTTAGATGTATGTTACGCTGACTTAACGTTACTTGTTATGAGTTCATGTGTGTACACCTAGGGTCTAGCGTTAGCTAACGTTACACCGCTTTGCTAAGCTATTGTTAGCGTTAGCTGAATGCACAAGGTCATCGCGCCCGGGGAAAATAATCACATGAATACCAATTTCTTTGAGACAATACATCACATTTCAATACGTTCCCACTGACTCACACTGAATTTATATAAGCCGATGGCAGACCACTGTATCATCTACTTTCTACGCAACACATCCGCCTACACGAATCTGACGCTAACCTTAGAATAGATGCTAATGACAACTAGCCCGGTTAGCTCCGGTCCGCTCTGACAAAGTCACTTATAGTGAATTGCTTACCTCGGTTAAAATAGTTAATTTATCGAGGACAATTAATTACACTTTTAACGTGTGTAATGTTAAATTGTAAGTAAGCGGTCAAATGCGACGTATTTCTACATGGTTAGAAAGAAGCTATTGATAAAAAAATACTACCTTTCCCTTGCTCCCGTCCGCCGATAGTCTGAAAGGAAGTGTGATGGTGAACGGAAAGACGTAAGTTACGTGCATAAAGTAGTTTCACGACATTGTCTTTCTGATTTACGGCACCACCGGTGCTGTAGAAACGAGTGGAAGGTGGAAGATTAGCTCTTGTGGCTAGATGTCGTGACACTGAGTAATTCATATAGCACTAAAAAGACTGATGTGTTTTTGCTGCTTGCTACGCTTACATGTACGCGTTAGGCATAGCGTTAACCACATATGCTGGCAGTGGTGGCTGCTGAGGTAGATATCTACTTTTCTCCGTGCATTAACTTGTATGTAACGTTAGCTAACGGTAACAGCAGTCCCTTCTCATCTGTCTGTCAAACGATTCTGTCTCATAAACATGCCTATTCAGCTGACAAGTCAAGCTTACTGTAAAATGGTTTTACATGCTGCCAAGTATCCTCACTGCGCCGTGAATGGATTGTTGGTGGCAGAAAAAACGAAGGAGAAAAAGAAAGACAGCCACAGTGAACCAGTGTTGTGTGTGGACTGTGTGCCGCTGTTTCACGGTACTCTAGCTCTGGCACCAATGCTAGAAGTAGCTTTAACATTGGTAAGTAGCCGTTAAGTAAAATATTCATTCATTTGCTAGTTTGTTGGGCACACTTCGCTTAAACTCTTATAAATTACAGGAGTTTTGCTTTAACTTCGTGGTCATTTGGTAGGCTGTAGATGGTGCTGCTGTTTAACTGTACTGCTTTACACAAACAAGTGTTTTTAATATTGTGTTACCCCTATAAATATCAATGAGGGTTGACTAAATATTAGAATAACTTCTCAGAATGACGAAATACACTTCAACAGCACCACAAACAACATCTTTCAAAAGTATACAACATGATTAGGTTGAATTAACAGCCCTCCAAAGCAATTTCAATAAAACCTAAACATTATAACCTTTATTAACATAGGGTTTATTTCAAAGCAATTTAAGATGACATATGTTGAAAATAAATTTAACCTGAAATCTGCTGTCCTTCTGCACTTTCATGTTGGCTCCACGACTCCTGTTCCCATCTCAGATTGATACTTGGTGTAAAGAAAATAATTATGTGATTGCTGGATATTATCAAGCCAATGAACGCACAAAGGATTCAAGGTAAGAGACAACAAAATGCACACTAACACCCAGGTTGTTTCAGTACAACAACCAGTTCTAAGCCATGCCCCTGACTACTCGGGACTCTGATACACTACATTTTTGGGCCTCTCTCTTGCAGACCCAACCAAGTTGCAGAAAAAGTGGCTGCTAGGATTTCTGAGAACTTCTGCGAAGCAGCAATTGTTATGGTAATAGTAAAATCATTCATGCTGGTGTTAATGGACTATACCGGTGGTTTTACATGTTTCCGTCCATTTACCCCAAATTATATAAATACTTAACTGCTGACTTTTTTCAATCATGTTCATCCTACTTTCAAGGCAGCCACTGGTTTTAGTTCAATATAATTTCAAAATCGATTAGCTCCACTTTCTGAGATTTATATATTTAGCTGTAGACCATTGTTGAATTTAAAATTTAACATTGTGTGCATACATTCAAACATTTGTTTGGTATGTTCTTGCATTAGGTAGGCTGCAAACATTATATATTAATATTGTACAGACAAAGTTAATACTGCCTGGAATGTGGTAGAAACATAACAAATATAAAATGCTATACTATGCTTTAAAATGGTTAGAAGAATTAGTAGTGAATTCCGCTAAAACATGCAAAACCCTGGTCTGATCCTGTAAAGCTATACATAACAGCTCACAGAGTCATAGCTGACAGTAATTGTCATTTTCTGATTTTTTTGTTTGTTTGTTTACTCAGGTGGACAACAGTAGATTAACCATTAGCTGTTTTGAGCCCATTGTGCTCATCTATGATCATCATGAAAACAAGTGGAAAAACAGAGAAGTAACTTTGTAAGTGTCTCTGTGCACCTCAGCCACAGCTGTGTCATACAAGCTCCCTGTGTTTCTTACTAACTTACACTATTTAGGTGTCACTTACCAAACTGTTTTTGTCCATCTTCCAGTGACTGTTTTGAGGACTGGAGCGAAGCACAGAAGATTACATCTGCTCTGTTAGAGGGAAGGTCCTACGAGAACTTGATTGACTTTGACAACCACTTGGATGATCTCAGGAACGACTGGACCAACCCTGTGATCAACAAGTCCATCCTGGATCTGTGCTAAGACCCTCAGTCAGGAGTACCCTGGACACACATGCAAATAATGCTGCCATTTCAGCATGCTTGATCTAATTGTCGTGTAGCACAGGAGTACAAAAATGCTGAACTTGTAGTCTTTGTTCCTTCAAAGGGCTCCCGTACTGACGGGAGTTTGGGGGGCACTGACTAGTCAGGCCAAAATCTCTTAAGGGTAAGCGCCATATGTGCACTGTTGGCATGTGTCTGCCTTTACAAGGTGGTACTGAGGTGATTTTGTTTTTGAATGCAACTTAATTGTTTTTTTTTTGTTTGTTTTTTTTGCAATGGTTTGTGTTTATTCATAGATGTGTGCTTAAAGTTAAATTCTATTCTCGAGTATTTGATCTATTTTTTTTGTCTTAAATTTTACAGCCAGTAGCCATATACGAGAGCAATTTCTAAATAATGAACAATGTTAGATGATGATTGTACTACTGAGATATGATATAAAAATATGTTCTTTTATTAAATTTCTAGTTTTGTTTTAAGCCCTGAAACAAAATTCACACGTAGAACAGAAGTTCTTTGGAACACATAGATGGCATTGAACAAGAGAGACGGGAATCTCAAAGGTTTGATCTCATTGGACTGTCACATGCCAACTCAAGTCTGTCTGTAGATTCACCAGTAATGACAATGGGATGATTGACTCAAGAGCTTTGACTTTTAAATAATTGATGCTTACATTTCGGCGATGCATGTCTCCTGTCATTGTCACTGGTGAACTTCAGAAGGTCATTCTGGATGATACACATGTCGGCATGGTGGCTTTTGATTGTTGCAATGGAAGATTTATTCAGAAATACAATGCACTGAATCAGATCGCAGGAATGTGTTAATTTAGTTTAATGTTGGATATGTATTTTAAGAATTAGGTAATAGTATTTATTATACTTAAATAATAATAATAATGTGAGGATGCAGAACCACCTTTTGTATTTGAGATTAGAATTAATTATTTCTAATTATTGTAAGCTAATCACTTAAATAATTGTGTGGACATCATCACATTTTTTACAGAAATTTTATGAACTGAATGTACAATGAAACCGACTTTTGAAATGATCAAAGTCTTCGTCCGACTCATCATTTAGTAAATTATTTTGCTAGATGTCTTATACTGTTGCCATGACAGTTTAGAAAAGGTTGATTAAAAATGTGAAAACTATCACAAAAAAATGCGGCAGCTTCAGGGCTCCTGCATTTCTTTGGTTTAGTTTTGCATACCTTAACAAGTGCCATTCAAGGGTTGTATTAATGGCTTTGCTGCTATATCAGGAACACGTGTGTCAGGGGGTGGTGCAGTGGTTAGCACTGTCGCCTCAAAGCAAGAAGGTTGTGGTTTCAAACCCACTTGCCCCAGCCTTTCTGTGTGGAGTTTGCATGTTCTCCCCGTGTCTGCTTGGGTTCTCTCCGGGTGCTCCGGTTTCGTCCCACCGTCCAAAGACATGCAGGCTAGGTTGTCTGGTGAGCTTAAATTGTCCTGAGGTGTGAGCATGAGTGGTTGTTTGTCTATGTGTGGCCCTGCGGTGCGACCTGTCCAGCCGATGTCAGCTGGGATTGGCTCCAGCCCCCCGCGACCCTGTACGCAGGATAAGCGGTTGACGATGGATCGAAATTAAACATGTATGTAACTAACACAGCGAAGTATAAATACAGAATATATGGGTGGTGATGGGGCAGTGGATAAGATACATGCTTTTGGTGTGACACATCCACCAATGTGTCCCTGAGGAAGACACTAGACAAAACACGAGACACAAGACCCCTAGATGCTCCAGAGGTGTGTGACCTCTGACATATATTGCACTTGTAAGTCGCTTTGGATAAAAGCCTCAGTGAAATGAATAAAAAAGTATGACTATGAGTGGCAATAGTTAGTCCTTTTATTAATCCCAGTGGGAAATTGCATCATTATTGCAGCCAAGTCACAGCAATAGCATATACCTGAACCATCCCTAAATAATGAAGTTTACCAATAAATCATATTTCCTGGTCTAAAACTGTTATAGATTTCCTGCCATGTCCATATAAGGAAGTGATGATTCACAATTCATGTTGTTAAAATAACTTGGAAGCTTTGCTGACCTTTGCTCACTTACCCTTAATGTTTTCTCTTTGCTTGCCTTCTGTGTTTTAAATTGATCATATGTAGCACCCGCTCTAATCTTTCACTTTGCCCTGAAAACTTTCCCGTCTTTCAGACCTGCTTCATTATTTTATTTATTATATTTATTTCCCAAATTAAAAAAAATCACTCTGATGATCTTATCATGAGTAGTGGCATGCAGTAGGCTTTCTGCATGCCCTGCAAACATACTTTTTTGGCTCATACAGCAAGCTGTTCAATTGTCCACTCATGACTACGCATAAAGAACTGGCACAAAGTGTTGTTCTCAGTTTCAGCCACTGCTTATACTTTGTGCTACTAACCTCTCAGAGAAATGTAGTTATTAGGCCATAAGCCAAAGGCAGGTTTATTTGTATAGCACATTTCAACAACAAGGTCATTCAAAGTGCATTACATAAAAGCAGCATAGGGCAATATAAAGACATTTTGAGAAATTAAAGAGTTCAGTAGAAAATAAAAACACTAAAACAGGATAGTAACAAATACAGTGCAGTGTAAGATAACCAAAAGCCTTAAATTTGATTTGATAAAAGGCAAAGAGAAAAGTCTTTATCCTTAATTTTAAAACTCTAAGTGTAGCCGTTTTATGGGAGTTTGTTCTACATGGTGCATATTTAGTTTTACTCTGGGGACAGAAAGCAGACCCGTTCCAGACCACCTGAGTCTGGATAGTTCATAACGTAGCAGAAGATCAGAAATATATTGTGGCCCTGACCCATTCAGTGCTTCATAAACCAACCAGTAATATTTTAAAATAAATGATTTGACAGACAGGAAGCCAGTATAAAGACTTAAGAACTGAAGTGATGTGATCCACTGTTTTGGTCTCATTGAGGACACAAGCGTACTAATTAGCTGCTGTTCT
This sequence comes from Micropterus dolomieu, assembly GCF_021292245.1. NCBI lineage: Eukaryota > Metazoa > Chordata > Actinopteri > Centrarchiformes > Centrarchidae > Micropterus > Micropterus dolomieu. Next base: position 20,667,610 of record NC_060169.1, read on the forward strand.
CTCAGATAAGTCAAGTGCTGGTAATAAAAGTATCAAGTGCTAAGGCTCCAAATAATGATATTTTAATTATTGATTAATCTACAGAATATTTTCCCAATTAATTTTGTTCCATAAAACATCACAAAATAGTGACAAATGCCCGACATATTTCCTGTAGCCCAAGGTAGTGTTATCAAATGTCTTGTTTTATCCAACCAACAGTCCAAAACCCAAAGACATTACATGACAAGAAAAAGCAGTAAACACTTACATTTGCGATACTAGAACTGTTTACTTCCAAATGATTGTGGGATATAATTCATTAGTTTCTGATTCATTTTCTGTCAATGGACTAATGAGTCAACCTGCTACTTGTTTCAGCAGTAAATTAGTAACTTTGGGATTTATATTAAAAGGCATTGTGCCTGTATTTTGCACAGCTATAAGATTGTGTCATTTAATCCACAACTTCATCTGTATTCTCACATACTGTATACGTGTAATTCCTTTAAAATTAAACCTCATTGATCATCAGGGTCATGACATTTCAATACATCACATTATAAAATATACATTTTAAACCAGATGATACAGTATGATGTATCAATATCCATGTCCATCCATGCTACTTTATACTTAAACTTCAGCACATTTTGGAGGGAAATATTGTACTTTTTACTCAACTATATATCTTATATACAACCAACAACTAGTTACACTGAATAGAAAGAATTCCCATTCAAAACATATAGTCAGTTTATAAAAAGCATTTTACAGATTAAACTTGTGTAGTATACTGTTTGCTTATAATACTTTTGTACCTTTAGTAAAGTAAAATTGTGAATGCAGGACTTTGTAATAGAGTAAATTTATTTTAAGTGTGTGGTAACATCTAAGGATCACAAGTGTTTAATAAATGCCTTCTGCTAGCTGACTTTGTAAAACCATATCAAAGGCAAACTTGCATGAATAACAAATACTGCAAACAATATTAAAACAGCTCTGACTGGTGCAGAAATGCCAGATGGAACTCTTTACATTCATGTTTAGCGCATCGTGGCGTCTTTATAAGTCGGTGAATACTGCCATCTAGTAGCGCTTTGCCACAACTGTTGCTGTCACATGACCCACTACTTCCTTCCGGGGCAGACAAAACGAAAAAAATAAGGATTGGTCAGTGTCGTCATGGTCAGTAAACGGCCTTGAAACTACAAGTTCTCTAATGTTTCAGATATGCCAAGTAGGGGATAACACACAAAGACGCCGAAGTTTTTAAAGTGAACAAAACGGTAAAAAGTGCTCGCGGAGCGGTGTGACGTCGTCATTCGATGACCGGCTTGTCTCATCCTACGTATTCCTTGTAGGTTCATGCAGCCGGCAGCGCGGGAACCATCAGCGGCTTAGATGTGAGGGTAAAGTTTGGAAATAAAATAATCTAGCTGAACAATTATGGATCCCTCGGAGGTAGAGTTCCTTGCCGAGAAAGAGATGGTGACTATAATACCAAATTTCAGTCTAGACAAGATCTATCTGATCGGGGTAAGTGAGTTACTTTATTTGTCAAGACGTTGTTTAACACGGTCAAACATCAGCTCAATAGTTAATGTTAGCATATGCCAAACCTTCACGTTACAGTGCGATGATGAATTGTGATACATTCAGGTTTTCGCATGTAACGTTACTGTATGGGCCAGTAACGTTAGCCTTAATGTACGTTAAGGTCAATAAGTCAAATCACCAGCTGTAATCAGCGCTAATGTTACATGCTTTTGAAGGTAGGAGTCGGGTGGCTCTGAGTGTGAACACGGTGTGGGTTTTTCTGTCCTCAGGGTGACCTGGGCCCCTTCAACCCTGGACTGCCAGTTGATGTTCCTGTGTGGCTGGCCCTTAACCTGAAACAGAGACAGAAATGTAGAATTGTTCCTCCTGCATGGATGGATGTTGGTAAGATATACAGTACACACGGTCTGTGACATATTTTCAAGTGGCCAGGATAGGTGAATAATTTTAAGGTCAGAGGACTGCTGTTAAATGGCTGGCTTTATACTAGGGATGAAATGGTATGAAAATTTCATATCACGATTATAGTGACCAAAATAATCACGGTTATCAGTATTATCACGGTATTGTAAAAATGTGCTGAAAAAGATTAAAATGTACTGATACACAAACTGGAACCATTTCAACAAGTTTTATGTTGAAAACTACAAATACAGTTGCCATTTTGTTTGCATAAAAAATAAAATAACAGCAAATACCTTTTTTAAACAAATGAAAATCTAAGTGTGCATTATCAAGATTTTATATTTTATATTATATAGGTAATACAATGTTCCCCGTGGACAATTGCATGAAAACAAATAAGTCTTAGGAGACAGTGATAGTAACTGCAATGAGCCAAACAACTGACGTAAATACAGAGGAGTCTGTAGCGTTTCTAGATATGCTGGTTGGTTGACTAAACTGCGTAATGTGTTATCATGTGCAGTGGACATATAGACTCTGCTAAACTCTGCTAGACTAAAATACGACCGGACTTCAGAGTGACTGAAAAATCTCCGCAGCGTTATCTTCCGCCGTGTTGTCATTGACCCAAACCCATGTTTGATTCTGCGCATGCGCGCCTGCTTCTGGGAGACGCTGGACAGTGTTTACCGGTTATCATGGAAATTAAAATGTGTATGGTAATAATAACCGTCGAGAATTTTACCATGGTTTACCGTTAAACCGGTAATCGTTTCATCCATACTTTATACTATATTTTTCTTATTGTCAACAAAGATCACAAAAGACAAAAAACAACACATTAGTTCAGACTTCCTTACACTTTCTTCCTACTGAAAATATTAAGTACAAATTTACAGTTTCATTTTTTAAAAAAGGCTATCTTTTTTGCATATATTATTTAAACAGAAGTAAATAGGGCATTTGTTGCAAACTATTTACAGCAGCTGGACAGTGTATGCGATACTGACTCCAAATAAACTGTTCAAATCATCATAAAGCAAGTCACAAAGGTGGGGCTCATTGGTGTGTTTTTAATAGTGTTTGGACAACAGGTGCTGAGGAATAAGATATCGGGCCTTGTCTGTGCAGGATATACTTGTTTGTAGAATCAGTTCATTGCTCGAAGAAAAATAATGTGATTGTAAATCACTCGTCCTTGTTGATCACAAAAACTGAAAAACTTTTACACATGATGCTGAAAATACCTGGACCTGGAACTTCATTTAGTGTTCTTGACTTGCCTGCTGTTATTAATGTGCAGAGAAACTGGAGGAGATGCGAGAGCTTGAGAGGAAAGAGGAAGCCTTTACGTCTGTTCCCAGTCCTTACTACATGGAGCTGACCAAACTGCTACTGAACTAGTGAGTCATAGAAAGTAAAGTAATCACGTTGCAGAAGTTGTGCGTTATTGTGCTTGTGGTGTTTAGAGTAATTAGTTTGTGTAAATGCTCTCTTTTTGTCTGCGTATGTTACCTTTTTAAATGACAGTTTGTGTGTCTGTAGTGCGTCTGACAACATTCCTAAAGCCGATGAGATCCGCACGCTGGTCAAAGACATCTGGGACACGCGTATTGCCAAACTCCGCCTCTCTGCTGACCGCTTCATAAACCAGCTGGAGGCTCACGCCAAGGTAAAACTGATGAGGACGAATCATAGACTGAGCATTTAGTTTCCACAAACCGCTAATAGGACATTATAGAGCTGAAACAATTAGTCAAATAATTGATTAGTCGAGTAATTAATCCAAAGGTAATTGATCTTCTTAAATGTAGATATTTGCTGGTTTTCTTACTCCACTGTGATGGTAAAGTAGATGTGCTTTGGACTTGGACTGTAGGTCCAATAAACATCAATATGAAGGTGTTACCATGGGACTGTGAAAAGGGCATTTTCTTTTACTATTTTCTAACGACTGACTGAATATCTGCAAAAAATAATCAGCAGATGAATCAACAATAAAATAAATGGTTTGCTGCAATGGTAGGATATTGTCAACTTAGCTGCATACATGTACAGTCTCATTTTAAATGGCCACTCAGGTGAAACCTCTGAAGATTCATCAGGTAAACTTGAACCTTAGAGCACCTTGATCGTTTCCTAATCAACAGGATTAACTGTCTTGGTCACAGTGTCTTGCAAAAAATAATTGGGATTATCTCTTTATCCTCTCACCTTGTGGCCCTACTGCTTTCTTGTTATATTAAGATCCAGCAGATATGAGCACAAGTGTTCACAGCTGTCATTAGAGGAAGAATGTTATTTTTACTTGTTTGAAACTGAGCCTCATGTCTCACTCTTCCCCCCCCTACCCCCTGTAGCTCGACAACCTGACTCTGATGGAGATCAACACCATACGATCGTTCCTTCTTGACTCTCTCAACTGCATGTACAAACTACGTTCCAATATGCAGCCTGGTTCGAGTAAGACCCAGTTCATGGACTATTGATCCACAACATTAGGGCCTGCTGAACAGGTTTGGATCTTATCCCAATAATTTGGGAAGAGTAGGGCTAAAGCCTTGGACTTCATTACTCAAAAGACTGTTTTCTCAGAAATTGAGTCCGCAAGATTGATGTGAATGGTGGATTGAAGCAAACGGAGTTTTACTCAGCCTTTTTAAGGGGCTTTTGTTTTTGTTTTTTTAGGGAGACATGCGGTGATCTGTACATATTAAAAGCATGTAGGCTTTATATGTTCCTGCTGTTGGAAACGTGCATATTTAATTTAGGATGCTCACTTCACTGTAGTTTAAAATTGCAAAAATTGTTTGTCTCAATCAGTTACAAAATAAATGTATTTGTGTGTATGTCTAGGATATACAACTGTACTTTTTTATTTTATTTTTTCCTCCCCTCTTTAATTTTACATTTTAAATAATTGTGTCAAATAATCATTATTATGTTGGTAGCCCATTTGTGTAATACTTCCTCTGCATATTTTACAGCGTTCTATATGTAGTGTTTTGCAGAGGTTCGCCTGCAAAATTCTAGTAGAAGCCTTACAGTAAACATGAGAATGCTTGTTATATAGCTGAAACTTAAGACAACAATTTTTATAAATAATTCATTGATAGACTGAAGCAAAACTGGTGATTGGTGAGCTGTCAGTTTCAGCTTCTCATTTTTATGTGTAAACTAAACTGGAATTCTTTGGGTTTTGATCTGTTGACCGGAGCAAACATTTATATAAATCAATGTAGGCTCTCTTTCACTTTTTTTATTTTATTTTTTTTACATTTTATAGAGAAATTAATCAAAAATAATGTGAATAATGAAGATAACTGACAGTTATTTTTCCAGCAACACCTGTTTGGGTCAATTTTAGGATGACGGAAATGGCGACCTAGTAGTATAAGATTCCAAGTGTATCATAAAGGGCAGTCTGCTGTATTAATAAAAATACAGAAACAATAGGCTCCCTCTGATCATTGGTACCCATCTACTGATCATCAGTGATATTGGTGAGGTGAGGTGCCTGTGCAGAGCCCAAAGGATACTAAAGGACAGTACCCGCCACAGCCTGTTCACCCTGTTGCCTTCTGGGAAGAGATATAGGGGTTTCTGCTGCTGCACCACCACACTGCAGAGCAATTTTCTCCCCAAGCTGTCAGACATTTAAACTCAAATTCATCCTCAGCACTGTTCCATTAAATACAGTTTATTTCCCATGACCATTACTTTTGTTTTACTGTATATCATTAGTTACAAATTAAATTTCACTTCACAACCTGTTCTAGAGTGACAAATAAACCTACCATCTACTTCAAAATTTTGTTCTGTATGTATAAAAATCTAATTTATGTCCTTGTGGAGACATTTGGCCTGTACTTGACCCATCTTAAATATTTTACAGCAGTGAGGAACTGCAGCTCAGCGTACCAGCACAAACTCCAGTTCTTAAATGCATGTCTTGTAGGGTGGAAGTAACCCCACATTACAAGATTGGTTGGAGTAATGACTTTTTTTTTTTTTTAAATACATGAATGTATGTAATTTTAGTGTTCTACTCTCCCATGAAATTGCCCACAAACAGACAAAGGTGGATATTTAACATTTTGGAATATTTTATTTTCTTTTTTGTCTGAAATCACAGCCATATATTCATAAATACCTAATTACTACATTCAACAAAGAATATATTACATTACAATGAATTCAAACAAGTACATTTTAAAAACAGGATTTCACAGCATCTAGACATCCTCCACTGAGTAATGGGGCTATTGCATGGGTGTGCGTGGGTTGGAGATAGGGAGGCTGGGTAAGGGGCTCACCACACTGCACCTTCCTCCCCAGCTCATTGGCAGCTTACCTCAGCATGCCTACTCCCTCATTAACTGATAGGCTGCACTCCTAGCTCTCTTCTGCTCTGTAAAAAATAACAGACTACACCCTGTATCCACCTGATCCTCTGAACTGGCTTTGGGCCTCATTAAAAAAAATGTCAGATGATTAAATTGATTCTCGGTGATACATTTAGATAAAGGAATTCTGTGTCAGTTCTTGACATGCACATTTTTGAGAGGTGTGAGACAAACTGTAGACGCTTAAAAGTAAAATGTAAGGTCCCTGATCACTGATGTTCTGTGTAGAATGTCCATCATATGGACTGCAACTCATTCACATGCTCCCAAATTCTTGAGGCACTTGTAATTAATATACTGTATGTAAGGGTATGCATGTAAATTTTATTTTTACAAATTAACTTCATGCACATTTTCAAAGTTTTACATTTTTTACTTTGAAATACTGAAATTCCCCACCCTTTTCAAACCAACCATCCCACAATTATCTATACACCTCGTTGATGGTCTTTAGGCTGAGCTGAGGCAACATGAGACATTTAGTCTGTGTAAAACGTGGCTGAATCTCAGGGCAGAGCTGACAACAAGGATGAAGGTCAGGCAGAGGTTGTAAAGAGGTTTGAGGCTAGGTAAATCAAACTTATCTGATTTTTATGTGTACTAAGAAATGCCCAGTTTGAATCAATTTTTTGTGTGATTTCCGGTCTGTTATTTATCAGATGTTGGCAACTTTGGATAGTGAGGGTCTTAAAAATGGGTAAATGCAATAAGGAAATGAGTTGGGGTCAAAGGTATTAAGCTGAGGAAGATGGCCATTGTGGTTTGAATGTTTGGCTAACTAATTGCAACTCAATTTGAAATTAAGAATCCAAAATGCTACCGTTTTCATTTTGGCACTAGGTCCTTTCATGGCTGCTGATAAAGGCTTGATCTTGTAAGGCATAACTTAATGCAAACCGTCATATTGTTTGAGTCCAATGCTATTTTAATGTCATGCAAAGTGAAGCGAAAGGTCCAATGGTAGGATAAAGCATCAAGAACCAGTTTCCTCAGCTGGCTGCTTAAGAGACTCTTCATGTCTTTCCAAAGTAAATCAAGTATGTCAAGTGACCAAAGTAAAAAAAATAAAATAATAATAATTCTGTCACTGTGGGTCTCAACTCAACAAGTTTCTGTATGAGAACATCACAAGCTAACTAGTAATGCTAGCAGCAGTGAATCTGAGCAGAGGAGCTGTTGAAATGGGCATTAAAACAGAGACACATGTTACTGTGAAGGGAGGGGGATGAGAGGGCAGGAGCCATGTCTCACGACCTCGAAGTAAGCTTTGCTGAGCTCAGATGCCAGATGAGGTGTTCTCTCTCACACTGTTAAATGTCTCTAAACGAGCTGTTCTGGCCAGCAGCAGTACAAACACTAAAAGCAAGGCTTTCTTTTCCAACCCAAAAAAGCATAAACATATAAAAATGGCAGGCTTTTTCTTTTAAAAGAACAATGATTAAAGTAATAAAAACATACAAAATTCTTTTAAGTCTTCATATTATATACAATACAAGGCTGAAGCACCTTTTAAAATTCTTATTCTCAAATTTTCTATTTCGAAATAAAACATTTCCTTTATTCTTTTCCAAAAATGTGCATTTTCTAAGTTCTTCCCTAATTTGAACAGTTCTTTGTTGTAACACAGTACCAACCAGGTAGTTCTTCAGCTTTTATTCTTAAGTGCATTTCCAGTTCAAAAGCTCATGTGGCCACTGTGATAAAATCAGTCCCAACTGGCCAGAAGCCTTTGGAGCGTTCAAGTCTCTAGACGATACCCCCTCCTGGGGTAGCTGCTCCCTCATTGGCAGGATTGTCTGTGTAGCTGTGGCGGTGAGGGATGCAGGGACTGAATAATAGAGCAGCAGGGACTGAAGACTGTGTGGAAAGCAGGTGCATGTGTGTGTATATGTGTGTTTGTGTGTGTGTGTTGATCTTCAGGTACTCCAGCCTCAAACTCTCGCTCATCTCGGGGTTGGCTACATTGGCACACGTTAGTGGCTCGTGGCACAGTCCCTGGCTGGCCACAATCCAAAGACTGCCTGTCCTTCACTGAATGGTCCTGTATCACCCATGTATCCATTCACTCCATCCATCCATCCATTCATTCATTCATTCATCTATCTTATCTAGCCAGCCATATTCTCCTCCATGGAGCCATGTGGATCAGGCCATGAAAAATAAACTCTGGGTGTCAGTCTGAAAGGGGAGGTGGCCGGCGCCTGGGGGCCCATCAGGTCGCCGTGTCGGGGTCACCTGGGAGGGTAGCCTTTGTAATGGCCGCCTCTCGGCCAGTGTGTCTGTGGCAGCGTCAAACACTTCCTGAAGTGCTCCAGCTCTGCTTGTAGCTTCTCCCTTTCCACTGCCAGCTTCTGTCTCTGGGACATCAGCTCCTACGTGACCAGGGTAGCAGAGAGGGAAGACAGAAAATATACAGTTAACATTTGGAAGCCTAAATTTTAAAGATCATAGAGGTAGACATCTGATTCATACTCTGTACCCAACACTTGTGGGTTTAGACATTATGACTGGGATGAAACCTCCCTTTATCATGAAACCATTATTGACTTTAATTAGCAGTTTATATGGCACCTGCTCCTGTACGTGGCCATGTATTTCTTGGCAGAGCATCTTGCAGTCATAGTACTGACTGTGTTGACGTGATTTTTGAAACTGCTTCTCTTGCCACATTATAGGTGTTTGCAGGTTTTGGCTTGCAATTTATGCACTGAATATTTGGCATTTTTAAACTCTGCTAGCTCCCTCATGCTGCTTCTGAAACCTGCATGGCAAATATGTATTTAAATGAATGATTTACAAGTATAGTTGCCTGTTTCATTTAGGGATGCACCAAATGTTCGGCCACCAAAATTAAACAGGCGAAAATAGCAACAAAAAAAAACCTTTTTGGTGTCTGAGAAAGACGCAAAAATTGCCGTTTGCAGACACTGTTCTTCTGAATTGTCTCCTAGCACATCCACTCCATCTGTGGCTGACTTCTTAGAAAAGGCAACAACGGTCTGACCCACTTTGAGTGTTTCTTTAACTCATTTATGAGAAGGCAATTCAGCTAGCCGCACACATATTCAAGCCTTTATGGTAAATCCATTGAAAGGACCAGTGCGAGCTGAAAGGCAGGTTAGCGACTTTATCCTGCCAAGTGTTGCAGTATGAGAGTCCTACCTGAAGAGAGGCTATGAAGTCTTCATGTTGCGCGATACGAGAACCCCATACACCATTATTTAATAAATTGGGTCGGACTTGATGAATTTAGCGCGAGGATAGACATGTGACAACATCCGGTTTCAAAATAAGGTGTCTATACAGTATGGAAATAAGATTAATTGGATTATATTCACAGAAAGTATACACTGCAAAAACTAAAATCTAAGTAAGATTAATTATCTTAATTAAAGGCAAAATATACTTTTTTTTTGTCTAAAAAGATATTCCTTGTTACCAGGCAGCTTTTATGTAAAAGAATTTCACTTGTTTCAAGTTTTTTTGTCCTTAAGTAGCAATATTCTTGTTCTGTTGGCAGATAATTTTGCTTATTTTGAGTAATATTTCCCCCATTTTAATGCTTTTTCCCCTTGTTTTTGAGAGCTCACTTTTTGCAGTGTAAAACATATTAGAGGTGTCCATTATAAGTAAATGGACACATGTAATTTACTTTACCGGACCCTCTCAGGCCTCAGACCCACCCACCATAGTCTGTCCAAATCCTGTGGGAAACACTGAGTAAAAAGCACATTTTGACTATTTAATTTATGCAATGGTAAAAAAAGCAAAATAAATGGAAAAAATGTGAATGTACTTGTTTGGTAGTCAGCAAATTTATTATTTATTATATTCGGTTTCGGCTTCGGCCAAGAATTTTCATTTCGGTGCATCCCTAGTTTCATTGTTATCTATTTAGCTTGCTTAGTAGTAGTGTGGGTTTTCAAACATTTTGTCCACCCTGTGTACATACTGTGTATAGTGGGAAGAACAATAAAATATATATGTATGGAAATGGAAGAGAAATAGGTAGGTATAGAAGTAGGTATTGATGAACTTGAGCTTAGCGATGATGCTAGAATGCACACTTAACAGCAGCGGTGTGTGTGCGTCTTACCCCCATGCTATGAGACAGCTGCTCAGCAGTTAGACTGAGGTTGTAGTTCTGAGCTTCTAGTCTTCGACACTGGTTCTGCAACACGTGTCGCTCCAAAGTTTGCTCTATAGGACAAGAGCGAATCAGAGAAAATGGTGTAGAGAAACAGAGAAGTTTAGTAAAAAAAAATTATGCCTCCTTACAGAATCATGTGCCATCTAAACAACAGCTGCTACAAGGCTGATTTTCCACAAGCAACTACCACGGAGAAATAAACATTTCTTCAGATGCATATGTCTTCGTGTTTAAAGGCAATAAAATACACTAGTGAAAATGTGTGTTTCAAAAGGCTTGGATTGATCAGATGTTGACTGATTTGCTGGTACCAATCCTGATTACACATTTGTTTGCATAAAACTGAAGGGTGTAGAGGCAGGATGAATACCACCCTCTAGCGACGAGAGAACGCTACAAGAACTATTTGACTTCAGCCACCGAACAGTATGTGATTGCGCAACTACTGCTTTAAGATGAAACATTTGATCTCAAAATACAGTGTATCCAGGAATAAAGGGAAATGCAAAATTATAAACCTATACAATAAGATATCGGTGGCTTTTACAGAGGTACGGGCCACATAACCAGTGAGAGCAGCAGTTTAATCGCTGCATGTTCGGTGTGACTGCTTACCTTCAATATATTCCTGATAAGCTTCAAATATTGATTCAATCCCCTGCCACCTGGAAGCAGGAGCCTCTTCTTCCTCCTCATCCTCTTCCTCTTCAGAGTCCTCCGGACCAGACAACTCTTCCCTCGTCCCTGAGGCCTCCGGGTGTAGGGCTACAGAGAAGTGCTGCCCGTTGGGCTGAGGGTGAGAATGTGACAGTGGATGGGGAAATGAATGTGCATTTGAGTGAGACTGTGAATGCGGCTGCTGCGGTGGCCGGCCAGGCATGCTCTGAAGCTCTGGAATGTTGTAGTGAACAGACGACTCCTGGAGGTGAGACGACTCCGACATCCCCGTGGCTCCACCTAAGGGACAAGAGGGAGGGAGAGGGTTGTCACATTTCATCAGTTTGTTTTTTCATTTTAATAGCAGTGACAGGATTAGTCGATTAATCTGAGAATACAAATAATGATTATTTCCATTATTGGTTAATCTGCTGATAAGTGTCTCTTATCCTTTGGTCAATAAAGTATCAGAAAATAGTAAAAAAAAATATCCATCCATCCATCGTCAACCACTTCTCCTGTGTACAGGGTCGCTGGAGTAAAAAAAGATCTATCACAATTTCACAGAGCCCAAGGTGACATCTTCAATTTGTTAGTCTTGTCGAACAAACCGTCTAAAATCCAAAGATATTCAATTTACTGTCAAATAAGCCCAAGAAAAGAAGAAAATATTCACATTTGAAGCAGTGATTCTTTGGCAAAACAACTAAAACGATCAATATGTCAGTGGACCAATCATTTAAACTCAACAAAAAAATTATCTGTTGATAATAGATTACCATCAATTTAATTCATTCATGCAATAATACCAAACATTTGCTGTTTTGAGTTTTCTCAGAAGTGCAGATTTGCTGCTTTTTATGTTTTGGACTGTTGGTTGTAGAAAGCATCCAATTTGAAGACATCATCCTGGGCTCTGGGAAATTGTGATGGCCATTTTTCACTATTGCCTGATATTCTTTGACTAAATAATTAATTGATTAACTGGAAACATGGTCCTGGGTGACCTGTAGACTGTACCTCAGTCTTGCTGCTGAAAGGTGATGTCCCTAGTCGGAGACAAATCTCTACCACCGAGGTTTGTGCCGCTTACCTTTGTGTTTCTGCAGAGCCTTCTGGGTGGACTGAAGCACAGATTCGTGGAACTGCTGGGCAAATTCCTCCGGAGTGAAGCTGTCCCAGGGTTTGGTGCGTCCATTGACGCTGTGATGGCCCTCTTTAGCCTGCAGGGTGTGTGGGGGCCGCAGGCTGTTCAGCAGGCTGGAGCTCCTCTTAGCTATCGGTCCCTCACTGGTCCCCCGGGCCTTGTCTGGGTAGACAGCTGGAGAAGGGGGTTCCTTTGGTCTTAATGTGTCCCCAATGGGTTTTGGATGGCCATTGGGCGACGCTGGGCAATGTGAGGAGGGGCTCTGTGGTCTGACACTGTGGTGGTCTTCTGATTCAGAGGGAGGCTGGGGAAATGCAGAATCTGCAATAATTTGAACATGTGTTAGTCATGATGAGGTCAAGATCCAATTTACTACAGATGGAACGTTGCAATTAGAAAGTGTAGTTATTTTAAATGCATCTCCCATCCAGATGCGTTTACAAATGATCAAATACCACTTCAACTTGATATTTCAGGGATGAGAAAGTTCGTATGTTAATTAGCATGTGTCTCACCAGAGATCTGTGCTGAAGGGCTCTTACACAGCGGATGAGGGGCATGTCTGATGGTATCCAAGGTTACGCTCTTTTCCTTAATGGCCTGAAGCAGCTCCACCACCCTTTCATTATCTAAGAGACAGAGAAAAAAACACAACATGTAAATCTTAGCAGCATTTGTCCTTTTTCATTTTCATAAGGACCTATTTCTCCTAGTGACAGTAAATCAAGAGGATTAGACTAGGATCACTGTAAGCCCACTGCTGCCACTCCCAATGCCTCGTCTGTGTGTGTGTGTGTGTCTCTGTCTGTCTGTCTGTCTGTCTGTCTGTCTGTCTGTCTGTCTGTCTGTCTGTCTGTCTGTCTGTCTGTCTGTCTGTCTGTGTGTGTAACTGCACGAGTCTGCAAACAGAACCTTTTTAACTAGGGCAAGGTAAAGTATTACATTATGCATACACTGTTTGATATATGCTGCACTTAATAAAGGGGTTTGAGGTTGACATGTTCATTTTTTGACCCCCTTTATGATTTCCTCCAAGGCTCGAGTCAACATGTTAATGAGAACACAGTGCATGTAAAGCAGTCAGAGCTCAGCTGAAGTGAAGCGTCAGCAAGCTGTAGAGCCGACTGAGAATGACTACAACTTTCTAAAAGCTAAATGAGCACGCAATCGGTCTTCTTCCTTACTCCGCTGAAATGAGATGTCAAAGAGAAGAGACATGATATGAGTAATGGCTGGGGATGTTTGTATGGCATACAAAGAGCACTGGGTCAGCTCGGTTTCTGACTTGCTTGCTGAAGCAAAGTGATGTGTGCTCTGCTATGCCTTGAGGTAATGTTCAAGTATTTATCAATGCCCATAAAAACTATTTCGTTCACTTAATTCTGATATTTTACCAATGAAGGCAATGGTGTTAGCTTCATGGGCACACCAATTCTTGACTTAAACAATAAGGGAGCCATGGTTTATTCAATTACAAATAGCTAAGAGGGATTGTTATGCACAGTTAAGTCTTTCACTAATTAATGTAGTTTTCGAAACACAATACTTACGCAAAACAGTGGGTAAGTAACACAAAAGACCTGTATTTAGAGTAAATGTTATACAGAATCCTCAATATTTATTTACCCCATGAATGTGTAGGATGGAGTACCTACTCCCTAGACTCGGCTTAATCTGTGTATTACTATAGATTCCCTTACCTCTCCTCTGCTGTATAGTGACATGGGACAGTCTGAACATGGTGAGGAACCGCTTCTTATCCTCCAGCTCTGGTGTTCGATCCATCTCCTCAGGGGTGAAGCGAGTGCTGAGTTGGGGAGGAGGAGGAGGAGGAGGAGGAGTGCGTTTTGAGTGCGAAACGGGTGGCGAGGGGCTGCGCTCCCTGAGCATCCTCCTCCTCTTCCTTCTCTTCTGCTGCACCAGCTCATCTCGCCGGCCCACCGTGGTCAGGCCAAACACTCCTAGGAAGTCCAATTTCTGTGCAGAGAGGACGAGGGGAAAAAAAGATTTCGGTGCAATGTTTTGTCATGAGTGCTTGTGTGTGCCTCCATCAAGGAAAGCACAGAAAGCTTATGCGTATGTATTGGCAGGTGTTTTACCTCTGTGGAGTCCTCCAGTTTGAGTGGGGGCTGCTCTGCCACTCTCCTGAGATGGGCTCTCACCTCCTCCTCATCACTCTCATCATATGAGTCATCCAGCTCATAGTAATAACCTGCAGCACACAAAGAGGCCATTACTACTGGCACCCCACTTTTTAAATCCTCTAATAAAGTTGACTGTTACATAAAACAAAATCTATAGTCTATGATGTTTCAAAGCGTGTTAGAGTGGACGGTATCAGGTGTAGTATGGCGAGTACCTTTCTCTCTAGCCTCCCTTCTCCTCTTCTCCTCCAGGTCCAGCTTGCTGACAGGCCTCCGGTGCAGTTGAAGGAACTCATCATAGATCAGCATTGTGTCTGGACCCGTCCCCAGTGTGGCTACCTGTCCCATCCCTGGCCCAGCAACCATTCCTAGCCCTTGTCCATGTCTACTGTGCCCCGGGTGTCCCTGGAGGCTCTTGAGTCCAGCATTGCTTTTCACAGCTCCCTCCAATTCATACTGGCTGGACAGGGACAGTGATGTCCTCTGCTGGCTAAAGAAGGACTGGGTGGATTTCTCTAGATCAGCAAGGAATGTGCTGGGCTCCGGCAGGCCCGGAGGACCTCTCAGTGGGGGATACTTCTCCATCGCTCCCCCTTCTCTCCTTCGCGCTCCATCCTCATATTTGGAGGGTCCTGGGGGTAGCCGACTGAGCTCATAGTGTCCAATCCCTGAGGGTTCGTGGTTACGTCTGGACTCTGAGGCTGTGTCTATAAGAGATGCAGGGTTCCACAGGGTGGTGGGAGGCGGAGGGTGTTCACGTGGTTGTTGAAGAGGTTTAGGCGAGATGAGTGGTGGAGGGGCGCCTAAGTGAGGGTTAAGGTCCCGGCTTCCTGGTTCATGATGATTTGGTATGGATCTGTAGAGATACAATGGAGCAGGAGTCGTCTTTATCTGTATCACTGAAATGAATAGTGTTTTCCAACCACTCGTGCAAAGCAGAGGCACACCACCATTGCCTATATGCCTTGCCTATTTCCCTTCATCCGTGTCAATATGTCTATGGGGTTGTGTGTCTGTGCAAAGCAGTGTTATCAAGCCCAGACAGAATAGCCCAGAGCAGAGTGAGGATGTGGCCAAGGCACACAATGTCCTCCAGATATACAGGCCTGGTTTTGATCCGTTAGGTCCTTGTAGTGTGGCACACACACACGCACACACACACTCTAAGGGAGAGAGCAAGCTACTGAGGAAGAGGCCAGGAGAAATGTTCTCCTGACAGATAGGCAGGCAGAGGAGAGAAGACTGAAATAGGGAGGGTAAGGAGAACGACAGATTGTTAGAAAGGGAATTATACTGAATGATGTGAGAGAGGGAATAAGAATATATAACAAGGGTGGGAACCAGGAAGAGAGTCTTGAAAAGGAATAATGGTATTGCTGTGGGAAAAAATGGCAACAGTGAGAAAGAGAGAAAGGCAGATGGCTGATGGACACTGTCTCCAGCATCTTTCCAAATCAAATCTGGCAGGAGTGCACACTGCATGACCAGTCAAATTATCTATGCCTCCTGTTTGTGTTTGCATTTCTGTGTGAGTGTGTTTGTTTGTGTGTGTGTGTGTGAGTAAATGTGCGTGTTATCTGCAATCTGCAGCCTGTGAGCTGTGATTCTGCGATTATACCGTAGGGTTACTGATAGCAGACATGTGTATATCTCCTGTCCAGTTGGGCATTAACCACAACCTTACTTCTGAATCACACACCACAACATGAATACAGGCACAGTAACAAAGGAGGGTAAGTAGGGGGCTTACACTGTGCAAGGTTGAGAGGATTAGTTGAGAATTAGCCTTTGTGTATCTTAGCTGTCCCGCTCGCTGCCTGTTTGAAACCCCTACCCATGACTCATGAAACAGCAGTAATCAGGACCCCACTTTACACCCTACATCAACACCTAAACATAGCTGACCGTTTGCCTACATGTCAGGCCTGGAAGGAAGCACGGACAGAAATAGAGTAGACGTGATGCTTCTGACAGGGTTTATCTTTTTTTCCAGCCCTGATTGAAAACAAACTTCTAAAGCCTTCCAGCTTCAGAGGCTTCAAAACACAGGCACAACTGTTTCTATCAGCCTAGCAGAGACAGACAGCCAAGCACCCCAAAACAGCGTTTGCATGAGACCCCAGAACTGCTCGTCTCTATCAGACAGCATGGGGAAAACAACTCTGCATTCGCTAAGCCTTGTCGGAATAAATACTGCCATGACATGTGGTTAAAAAATGTAAGTGGTTTTGAAATTTCTGCACATGTTGAGCTGGACTGCAATGAGTTTAGCCTTGTGAGAGTTCCCTCACCTGTGTGAGTCTGTCCTGGGATCCGGTGTATCACCTGGCCGGCCCAAGTCCAGGTGTTGCTCCAGAACCTGCTGGCGGAATTCAGACACCTGGTACTGTCGATCCTCTTTCTCCTGCCTCAGCTTGCGTTGCCGCGCTAACCACCTCTCCTCCTCATTGTTCCTCGGAGCGAGCATTGCGGCCGACAGGCCCGTCCCTACACCGCTGGGCCCCATGTAGAGTCCGTGGCCTGAAATTAGACCAGGGATTGGATGATGGGATTGGACCATTGAAGAGTGGAGTCCTGGTGGGACTGGTTTGGGAGCTGGAGGGGCAGGCTCTTTGGTTTTATCTGTGGAGTGAGAAAGGTCAGTGTAAACATTTTTATATTAGGGCTGCTACTAATGATTATTTTCATTTATTTTTAAAGGTCAGATGTTCAGATACTGATTATTGTCATTTGACAGTTATCTTCTCAATAATTCAATTATTAATTTGGTCTAAAAAATTACTTGTTTTGTCTGACCAACAGTCCAAAACCCCAAAATATTCTGTTTACTATCATAGAAGAGTGAGAAAACCAGAAAATCTCCATGTTTGAGAAGAACCACTGAGGTTTTAAGCACATAGCTTAAAAAACAATTAACTGATTATTATCAAATTATTGTTCTTTCAATCAACTCATTGTTTCAGCTCTAGTTGTTATAAAGTGTTTATAGGGACAAGTGTTTACAAGCCGTATGATTGTAGCTTAAGGAAGCAACAGGGGCAGCACTGACACATACCTGCCCGGTTAGGGGTGAGTCTCTCAGGCTTGGTCCGGTCCTCCTGTCCCCTCATGGCATGGAGCTCAGCCAGATAGTGGCTCTCCATGGCCTTGGACTGCAGCTCCTTCTCCCTCAGTGCTCTCTCCTTCTGCCTCTCCAGTTCCTTCTCTCTTTCTCTCTCTTTCTCCCGTTCCCTCTCCCGCTCTCTTTCTCGCTCACGCTCCCTCTCCCTCTCCCTCTCCAGCTCCTTCTCTCGCTCTCTCTCCCGCTCTCGCTCTCTCTCCCGCTCCTTCTCTCGCTCCACCTCACGCTCCCTTTCTTTTTCGCGCTCGCGTTCTCGTTCGCGCTCCCTCTCTCTCTGCCGCAGCTCATCCTCCAGCTGAAGCCTAAAAAGCAAAGTGGATGGGAAAACAGAAGTAGAAAGAAAATGAAAATGTGAAATTAGAAAGGACAACCCACAATCACTGCGGAGACCCACATTGTTTATGTGACTGCATGTATGCGTGAATTAATGGGACTTTACCTCTCAGACTGCAGTGCTGACAGTGAAGGGTGTGTGAAGTCTCCAGGGTAGCGGACCCCTGGTAGGTGCATGTGAACAGCAGAGGGATGGATGGGGGGTAAAGCTCCCCCTGCTGGCAGCTGATAGAAAGGTGACCTCAAAGCAGAGAGGCAGAACGGGTCATCCATCCTGGGAGAGAAGAATTCCAATTAAAAAAAAAAGACAAGAAAGAAAAAGAAGAGTCAGTCTCCCAGTGTGACAGTGCAGCATTCACTTTCATTAACCTGTGTGCCTCCATCTCTCAAAGAAGTGACATCACAGGGTTCTCCATTTTTCAAGAAAGCCGCAGAGTCTGTCAGCTAACTTCAATCACGACAGCAGCTAGCAAGAGACTGTGCAGTGTGTTGATTCACAACTCTGTGTTTTTGTGTATGTGTGGGACATCAACTGCTCATCCCCTCATTAAATCCATTACAGCGCAGTGTGTGATGGGTGCTGCAGTGCTCTGATCTTACTGGGTTGACAGACCAGGGGCACGCAGCCTGTGTAATAGCTCAAAGCAAGGAGGGTCAAAGAGTCCACATGATCATAACGTAGTATACATTAAATATCAATGTATTTCAACAAATATTGCACAAATCTGGTGTTTTCTCTGGGTGATCACTGGGCTGTCACACAAAACCAAATATTCATTATGGGAGGATTGATAACCACAGTGGTGGACAGGATACATCTTATCCCAGATGTTTAGACAGCTCAGGGATTCTTTCATTTCAGCAAAGCATGCATGACCAAGCTCAAGATATATAGAGTTAAGTGGCAAAACCAGCCGTGGCCCTCTTTCGTATGTTAATATTTTATTCAAAGGTTTAACCTAGCCTGGGTAAAGACAAGGAAAAAGGGTCTTGCTATTAACTGGCTTAGTAAAGGAAGCTTCAAAATGAATACAACGCCTTCATTAATAAAGCATACAGAGTTTTGTTTTGTACTGTGAATAATATTAGGGACCGGTAGACATTTTGGAAGACTATCACATAAATGCAGTGCTTTTCCTTGTTTTATGAAGAAATGCACTGCAATTTAGCAAGCAATAAAGCATCATTACAGCAGCCCTGAAGGTTGTAAATGGCATTACTGCAGCCTTTGGGAATATACAGTGTTGTATATCTATTTATAAATCAATCTCTTAAAAGCATTTTGACACAGCTGACCAGGATATTTTCAAGTAGGGCTTCTTAGCAGCAGCCTGTCAGATGATGCTCAGTATGTAAAGCTTTCATTTAGGACACCAATATGATAAACTCTTATTTGTTGCAAATAGATCCCGATGCTCAGTGCAAGAATGTAATTGTTATACTCTGTGACCCTTCTTCCTGTTCATGCTACTGTGAATTTGTTTATTTTGCATGTGCATTCTGTTACTTTGCTTTTTGTTAGCCTGGAACGTGATTTTTAAATACTATTTTTACGGCCATCCCTATTAGTTATGTCTCTCTAACGCTCAATGACATCTTACTGCCGGACATCAACAAAATATTTTACCTCTGGGAACATGAATTCAAGGTCAGCTATACACTAATGCATTTACTGCTGAGTCTAAGCAGCACAATTACTTAGTTCAGTCAAATGCACTGGTTTGCACAATTTCCTCTCAGAGGAAACGGGTGCCATGTCAACAGAACAAATTATTGGAGAGGCTTACCTGTATGGCGTGAAGGAAGGGTGGGGCATGTAGCTGGGATGGTAGTAGGCAGCTGCGGCAGCTGCAGTGGCGGGGTCCAGGCCCAAGGGCAAAGAGGGCATGCGGAGGGCATCCTCAGTTGTGGCATAGGGCCGGAAGCCACGGAGGTACTCTTCTGGTACATGACCAGGGGGCACTGCGTTCGGCAACTGTCTGGGTAGACTGAAAGTAAGAGGAGGGGTTAGGGGCACAAAAGCCATGGTTAGATTGATTTGTATTCACTATTGTGCACATATACAAACGTGTGCAAAAATTTCACCAAGAAACTCTAATGAAATCCAGAGAAACAGGCAGAGCTCACTCACTTGAGCGGCTGGAAACGGGAATCCTGCATGACAGCACCGGGGGTGAAACCAAAGGCATAGGGGGTTCCCAGGAGGTGGGCAGGGACTGAGGGGCCACCCTTTTCCTGGGGGAGGGTACCCTCTGCACCCAGACGTTCCCTGCTGGCCCCACGAGGCCCCGAGTCAGCCTGGAGAGAGGTACAGAGAGAGAGAGTCTTAGTCATTGTTCGTGAGGACCCTGTGACCGTCACGGTTGTCAGTGCTCATGGAGCCCATCCTGTGAGGGATGAGACGGGCAAAGAATAGGCCTGTTTATGGTGCATCAGCCTCCCTCACTCTCTCTTCCTACCTCAGGCGCTTTCTCACACAAAACACATCCCTCTAAAAAGACACAAATCAACATTCCTCTGAGGGGAATATATGGTAAAATGGAGGAAGCAGGCAGAGAGTGGTAAAATAAACCGCCTCACTGTTTTTCCTCTAATTGTAAACAAGACGATGTCATCCTTATGATCGCTGAGGTTGTGGTAATGATACATGTACAACAGCAGTCCTTCCACAGATGATAACTTTGATCTTGGAAAAGTGTGTGTGCGCACATAACTTACACACTAACATCTACAGGGTAGACAACAAAGTCCAAAAAGTAACATCCCTCTGCTTCTAGTTCTTCCCTCCTCTCTTTCACCTCCCTCCCTCCGTTTGGCAGCAAGCCTGGTCTCACTTATTCAATCCCACAACAAACACATATACACACTCAGCAGGCACATACACTGTTTCAGAGCTACAAAGACATCCTGCTGTGGGAGTGAGAGTGCATTTTCTGAAGCTTTGGTTTCCCTCTGCTTACAAATGCAATCGCAGAACAGAGACAAGTCAGTCATACAAGGAAACGGTTTATGGAGGGATATACAGTTGAGGAGGATTTTCACAGGTATGGTGGAACAGTTATCTCATCTTAAAGTTGGCAAGGGAACCACTAGAATGAATGGAAAGAGGGAAGAAAGGAAATTTAGAGTTGACGACACAGAAGAGGAGTGAGAGGAAAAGGCAGATCTTGCCCCACCAAATTAACCTCTGGGCTCCCTGGGATTAGAGAGAGACCCTACAGCAGCACTGTCTTCTCTCTCAACTACTGCCTGTGATAAAATAAATCCAATTTAGGGAATCATTACCTTCACGTTCTGTTCTGCAGCCACTGACCCAGGCTGACACTGATGTGCTAACATCCAATCTTAAATGCCTCTAATGTTTAGACTTCCCACATCCCCCTTTGCCCCCCTGCCCCTGCCAGTAGTTTAATGTTACTGTTTGTTCCTTGTTGCGCTTCACTAAACAGTAAGGCACTCTACACCCTCAAACCTCCCATCCCCATAAAGTCCCCACCCCGCTTCCATCCTTTCAATGCTTTATGAGCACAGGGAGAAGGTGGAAGTTCTCTCCCAATCATCAGCCAACTGGAAAATAGGCTCATATATGTCAAAGGAAGTTAATATCAGATAGTACAGCCACAAGATGCCAGGCTCTCTGGTTGCTCTTTGCTCCTTCTCCTTTTTCTGTATCCTTGAGCAACACTATTTATGATATTTGATGGGTGGCTATCTGGAAGTCTTAGTAAAAGCCTTCATCATCTTTGTGGCAGGCAAGCAGAAACACATTTATTCAAATTTAACCCACGTGAACTTGCAGATGAAGTCATGCAGTGTGTGTATTTGGTGACCTGCAGTTGGCATGAATCAAATGCAGGGTTGAATATATCCTGAACAATACACAAGAGTGTGTGTGTGTGTGTGTGTGTGTGTGTGTGTGTGTGTGTGTGTGTGTGTGTGTGTGTGTGTGTGTGTGAGATAGGGGCATGGTTTCATAATCATGGCTATGACTCAATTAAATTTCAATTGCCAGACACAGATTACCACTAAAATTGAATCAACTGTTCCTTTCTGACACATTTCACAGAAATCCCATAAGAGGATGGAGCAAAGATGCCTTTAAAACAACAAAATATGGTGGTGCAGCTGCACTCTGGTAATCAGCTGGCTTTTACAATTAATATTGTCACTGAAAACCTGCAAGTCCCTCTTCCATGTGAGATGGTCAACAAAGCGTAATGTAGAAACTTGTTTATTGCCTGAGTCCCTCTGTGTGTGTGCCTGTGCTAGCATGTGTGGATGCACGCCTTTAGAAAAACATGCAAAAGGTGTGGGTGCAACAGGTCAGCACCTTGAAAAAGCACACATATCACAAAGATAGAACCTTCCATCCCCATTAGAGAGACACCTTAGTCACTCAGGCACCTACACATCCAACCAGCCATCCCATTTTGACCTTTCACCCTGCACAAAAAAAATGCCCTCTATTCTCAAACACACACTGTTAACAGCATGCCTTATACACAGTACAGAGAACTGGCAAGCACTCAGACTCAAAGACAGATCCATTAACAGCCATCTTCCTCTGTGTGAGCCAGGCCCCTGTAACAACCCCCCCCCCCCCCCCCCAAGGGAGGGGGGGGG
>NC_060169.1:20690154-20769142 GCF_021292245.1 Micropterus dolomieu
CCCCCCCCCCCCCCCCCCCAAGTGAGGGTGGGAGACCCCGCGCATTGTAGAGCGCTCGTTTACGCCTCTCAGATGGAGCCATGAATCCAAATTGCCAATTAAAAAGCAATTACAGGCAGCAGCGGGAGCAGACTCCTGCAGTCATTAAAGCAAAATGCCAACGCACCAAGCCCTCCCTCCATCGCTGCCTTGCCTATCATCCCCCTCAGACAGACTCGCATGTCAGCCAGAGAGACACTAATCAACCATTCTAACACAGAAAGCAGGACACACACCTCCATACACACAGCAACAAACAAGCTTTTCTTGGACGCTTTACAGGGTATCCAGAGAACAGATTGCTGCCTCTGTATCTAACTATTATCTCTCTTCCCTCTATTAGACTCTCCGTTTGTCTTTTAAATCTTAATTTCTGGCTATTCGTGTCCCCTGGTCATTATTTCCTACACCTAATTTCAACACCATGCCACTCCTGTCATATGGAAAAACACAGGTTGGTCATCACGTGACACACAGGTATCTTACCCAAGAGAAAATTTGGCATAAAACCTGAAAGTTAATAGTAGAGATATAAAATAAGAGAAGGCAACACGGCTAAAGGGCAAGGTAAAAGTGTCAGAGGGTTCCTCCCTGATGCATCCTTCCTAATCACTGATTAGCAATTAATGCAAAGGACATTTTGATGGTGTGTGTGTGTGTGTGTGTGTGTGTGTGTGTCCTTTACTGGCCCGTGGGTCTTTGTGACCACAGAGTTGTATGTGCTCACTGAAGCAGCACCGCAGAAATAGCGGAGATACTATGACGTCAGCTTTTGTGACACATCCCCACTGCTGTCCACCGAACCTCTGTCCCCTCATCCCAACCTCATGTCCACATCACCTCTCTTAACCTCCTCATTCTTTGGCTGGGTGGCCCGATCTGCTAAAGGCACCACAAACCCGGTCACATGACCTTTTCAATTTGAGCTTGACCTCCTACACACACACACACACACACACACACACAGGATTGGCAACAATATGAGGTGGTGTGGATGTGAGTGGAGGGTGCTTCTGTCCCTTTATTTCTTCTTCTGCTCTTTATAACTTGCTATGCTGAAGGGAAGGCAAAAAGGGTGACATCATTGGGAGAGCTCACCAGTCTCTCCAGCCCCTCCCAGCCCTGGTTGACCCTTAAACTTTGAAATGGTCATTTTGTAAAAGCTATAGCTACAGAAGGTGAGGGTCAGGGGGGTTGCCCAGGGGAGAAGGACAATGGCCTGACTGCTACCACACACTGCTGGGTGGCTGACCTCCTCACGCACCCTCTGCTATCCCCCTTCTCTCGGTCTCCAGGGAAACGTCAAAGTGTCCCGGGGAGTTTCCGCATTTTGCAGAGTGCTGTTCATAACCATGCGCTTGCCATCGACAATTAGCCCTGAGCTGAGATAAGAAGGCTTAAAGCAAGGCCATAATCCATAATCCACTCCTTATCAAAGCAAGCGGCTGTCCCTCTTTCCCCACTACGTAACAGTCAGGGTTAGGAGGCCGAGAATGCACTTGACTGCTTTAGTGACGAGGGTGAGGCTGGAGGTGGGGTGTGGGGCTTAGGGAGCAAAAGGGGGGGGGGGGGGCCAAGGGCAAGACGACTAAGTGGGGAAGGGGGCTGTAGGGGCACAGATGTTAGCTGCCGTTGAGGCGGTCACCTCGACATCCCTGTGGCAGCTGGCATTGTTTGGGGCGTGGGGGGTGGGGTTTGGGGGATGCAGACATTCATAGACCTGCCAGCTATATCACATGTACATATGTCAAATACGTACTGTCACAGTATGGGTTACAGGCCATCTACAAAATCCATTAATTCTTTGAAAGCCTGTCTGTGGGTAAGTTTGTGCTAGCAGGCAAGCTGGCGAATGAGAACATCTGAATGTTGCTTTAACAGCCAGATAAGAGACAGAGTGAAAAAAAACAACAAAATACACTGGAACAATCAGAACACTTCAGAAAGAGCAACTGGAAAAAAAAGGGAGGGAAGAGAGCAGACTCAAGGTCAGTGGGAGGGGGGTTTGAATGGTCGTTTTACCTGGCGTCCCTCGTTCCTCCAGAGGCCGTTGCTAGTCTTTGTTGGAGCAATGGTGACTACAGGTGGAGTGTTTGGCACACTGTGGCCCACTGGGGGAACCAGGACAGGCCCTGGACCGAGTGGACCCCTCTTGGGTGTACTGACTGGAGAGCTGTGGTTGGTGGCCGGGGAGGAGACTGGAGAGGACTCACTACTGATGGAGGATGCAGCTGGAGAAATACAGAGAAACAAATCACATGAGCACGGTGAAAGAAAGAACACAAGACAAGCTACTAGTCTGTGTTTTGCTGTGTTGATAAACACAAATGTAAAAGCAGTATGATCCTGTAGCTCCTTCACTAGGGAATAAAAGGGCAATGGCTGGACTGACTACAATGGCAACAAATAATGTGCATGCACACACACACACACACACACACACACACACACGGGGCCAGATGGATGGCCCTAGGCCCCTATTATGAAACGACAGTGATCAGGAAGAGCAGCCCTGTGAGAGTCACACAGCCTTGACTTGCAGGACACATACACACAAACCACAAGAACACACAGCTTGACAGTGAACAGCCATACTGAATGTATATACAGTCAGTTGCGCTTGTAGCCACACACACAAC
Source organism: Micropterus dolomieu (assembly GCF_021292245.1). Lineage (NCBI taxonomy): Eukaryota > Metazoa > Chordata > Actinopteri > Centrarchiformes > Centrarchidae > Micropterus > Micropterus dolomieu. The sequence continues at coordinate 20,692,833 of NC_060169.1, forward strand.
CCTCCACCCCCCTCCACTACACACACTCACACAGCAGGTGGTGACAAGCTGGCCCAATGAGCTTCTCTGCTGCGCTGTAGCTGTGCCACATTAACAAAGCCCTCCAGGGAAACCCTGTAGTGCAGGGTCACGGTCTGGTCACATGCCTCGTTTTCCACACATTTTGCTTTCTCTCTCTCTCTGTCTCTCTCTCTAGTTACAAAGCTCTCATATGATATGCTCCCATTCACATACTTCTATGACTGCGATTTCCAACCATACTTATTTACCTCCCCCATAGAGGCTATACCCTCTGTTCTTCTCCAGTGTGTCCATCATCTCTTCCCTTGTGTCTTTTTTCTCCATTCTGTCTTCTTTTGCTCTTGTGATTTTTACCTGTGTGATGTCTCTACGTTTCCTCTTCTTCTCCCAGCCTCTGCCTCTTCTCCTGACAGTACAGTGTGCTGTATGTCTCCTCTGCTCAGAGCAAGCGCAGCATTACACAGTCAAACTGGGTCACAACCCTCTCAATAGGACACACACTTTGGTACTGCAGAAAGGACAGCAGGAGATGTGTGTGCATGTGCTTTTACAGTCACATAAAAAACAGCTGAAACCTCAGGCCAGTTTCAGGTCTACTTCCTCTCCAATTATCACCATCAGAATGAAAACCACAGATCTCTACCCAACCGCCATTTCGTCCCTGCTTTGGTTTCCGTGGAAACATAACCTAACAGACAACGTCAGCTTTGGCTAGGTGCGGTCAGGATATTGACTGATTTTAAACACCTCATTATAACTAATACCACTAAATAATGGAAAGAATCAATAATGGCGGTGAGTTGAATCTGAAAATCTATGTGTGACTGGTGGTAGGAGCGGCAAGGTGGGAAAAAGAAAAGGATGTGTGTGGAAAAGATGGTGGTGATACATGTGAGGTGAGACATGAGACTGAAAAATGATAGGAGATGGGGAGTGATTGGGAAAAAAAAACACTGCAAGTGAGAGTCCAAAATAGGTGTGACGTGAGGCGCAAGATGGAGCAAAGAGGAAAGCACAGAGAAAAGGGGTGCAGATGGGTAAGTGGGTGGCAGGGACGAGGTGGGGGATATTTGGGGGGGGGGGGCATATCTTGTCTGCACAATGGCAATTAGTGGCCTAATCCTCCCCCCTTCACCTCGGAGAGCCATTACTCTCCCGTGCAAGACTAGGCCAATCAATAGCAGCCCACTCAGCCTGGGGAATGGAGCTACACTTAATACAGCTCTAGTGTCACAGCCTATTCACTCACCACACACAGACACACAACATGCATACGCAAGGATGGGGGAACAACTAAGGCTGGAGGGAGGGAAGAGGTAGAGAGGAGGAGGGGATCACCATGATTCTGAAGTGCTAAGCAACAGACCTCTATTCCATCTATTTCTCTCACCCCCCTCTCCTCCTCCTTTTCCATGTAGAGGCGAAGCAGGCAGGAGAAGAGGCAGGGCAGGCTAAATAATTAAGAGAGCAGGAAGAGAAGCAGGTGAGGGGAAGAAGGAAATAAAAGAGACAAGGGCTGTCTACCACCAGCTTCGTTCCCTTCTTGCAACTTGCAGGATCTGTGTAACAGCTATTATTCCTCTATCATTCCCTCCTTCTTGTCTTCTCTAACAACACCCCACACAACAACCACCCGCCCACCACCTCTTTATACACCCCAATTCCTTTTCCTTCTGGCCTACAAACACAGTGGCTGCCACCCAGATGTAGATCTGTCAGACTCAACGCACAATTTTCATAAACACATTTAACACTTACAGCTGGAAAGGGCTCAAGGAAATTTCTGAGAGAATGGTTACATGTTTGCATCTATATATGTTCCCCTTTACCTTCCTGTTAAAACCACAGAATGTCATGTGTGTCCATAAGCGTCTTTCCTTCATCAAGCCTCCATCTTTTTTCCCCCCATTTTCAAACACGCTGTTCCAATTTCCATACCAATCCTTTTCTTCGCCCTTCCTTCACATCATAGTGCTATCTGATAGGAGATAAATCACATACAAGGCATGGGATTGGCACAAAGCTGGTGTCATTTCTGCCATATGCTCCTCCCCTTTCATCTATACAGAGAGAAGATGGCCATACATGCTGGCCCTGTAGGGAGCTAGAGGAGGAGGAGAGAAGCACCAGCTTCATCCCCAGAGCCTAGAATAGGCTCATCAGCTCTCAACCGGCACTTCATTAGTTGTACTGATTGTCACTTTCTTGGTGTGTGTGGTGTGGTGATGGGGTCGGTGGGGGGCGCAGAGAGAGGGACAGAAGGAAAGAGCAAGGAAAAGAGAGAAAGCGCTGTCTCAGTCCCAAGCTGTGTGTGATTAATGTGAAGCTCCTTTCTCTATCGCCTCCTCTATTACCAGTTCCACTCTCCCAGACTGCCTCCACACTTGACCGCTCATGCTGAGCCACACATGCGCACACACACACACACACACACACACACACACAGACACACACACACACACACACACGATACAACCAACAGCGGCAACAAACAAACAAACCAAGCTGTGGTCAGAGGCTGTGGTCAAGTGTTCCTGCATAGACAGCACCTTTTACTTCAGCCTCTGGCCCAATCAAAAAGCCAAAACACAAGTCACCACAGCTCTTCAGCAGGCTCTTTTATTCAATAGGGGAGACCAGCCACTATAGCAGGGAATCCCACTGGTTCACTAAGCCTTGATAGGAAGACAACGCAACACAAAAATGTTTTAGTGTTGCCAAATGGCCCCCACCATCTCTGCCACCACCAACTCCACCACCACCCCAGCCAAGCATACCCAGCCCCCAGCCCTGCTCTCCTCCAGCCCAACAACACACCCACCAAAGCCCACACCTCCTCCTCCATTCACCCCCCTCCCAGCATGCATTACAACAACATCAGCACTTAATTAAACAGTCCATTTCACACCTGGTGTGCATAGCAGTGCCCAGCCAACCTTGCATCCATATGCCACCCCACCAGCATGCACTAGCACAAGCCTCAACACGTGCACTCTATCACACACACACACACAACATCCCCACCCTTACAAACACATAACAATAACTGTCACACACAAACACCGCACACACCTGCTACTACAGTCTTGGCCACGCACTGACAACACACGACAAAGCCTGTAATCTGCATCACTGAGTGGGGGGAGGGGAGAAGCACACTGTGTGTGTTGCTGTGCCAGCGAAGGAAAGAAAGACAGTACAAGATGGCGGATGGAAATAAGAAGAGCAATCTTCTGTGCCTTCTACTGACTGTACAAACTGTATATTATGCTTAAATGCTGATGCTGTCTCGCCACTGAACAGTCATGAGAGGTGTAAGGTTGCTGTGCATGTGGGGGAGGGGGGGGGGCACAAATGGGCTTGTTTTTGAGTGTTTCAGGGACAGTAACAGCCTGAAGGGTTTTGCCTTCAAGAAACACACACACACACACACACACTGAGCATGGCGAGGCTGTGTGAGCTCCAGGCAGGCTCCAGATGGAGAGGTCAGAGACACATTGCCCCGTTGTCCCAGCACGCTCTGGGCTCCAAAAAACAAGGGAAGCCTCCGGCCACAAACATATACACACACAAACACATGAATGTACGCCTACAGACACTCACAATCTGACAAACACCTCAGGTTTTCACAAATCTACTAATTACTTCCAATTCCTCTTTTTTCCAGCCTATTCATTCCATCTATTTTATACACCTGTATTCTCCCGCTCTTCATTCTCTCTCCAGACAGTGTACTACAGTTGGTATGAATGCAGTCATGAAATTCTGGTGGTGTGTATGTGTCTAAGAGTATGTAAGAAGAAAAAACTGAGAGGATTAAACTTAGGTCTGCCTAATTAATCAGATATCAGCAGGCCTGCTTTTTTGTGGCAGTGTGTTATCTGTGTCTGTTTGTGCACATATGAGTGCTATCGTGTGTGTTTATGCGAGTGTACACGGGATGAGAGTGTGTCCTTTACGCTGCTCTGATACTCATTATCCATCACCTCCCCTCTTCAGCACAGCACTCAGTACACAGAGCTATTCATTATTCTTGCGACAGACAAGTGACGACGTATGTGTGCGCGTGTGTGCACATGGGTGTGCTGGTGTGTGTATAAACAGCAGCCGTGCTCAGGGTCTTAAATCACTTCAGCAGCCGGTGGCAGTGATACTAGTACTCAAACCTAACTAATTCTTCTAGGCCTTGGGACACTGAGTCATGGCACCTCGTATATACTGCACTACTCACCTCAAAGCGTCAACCAGAGGGTGAGAGAGACAGAGAAAAAGATCTTGAGTCAAAGTAGCTAATGAAAGGACATCAGGCTGCAGCATGCAAAGAAATCATGAGGCTTACACAGTTGCAAAGACAACTGTTTGCATGTGTGGGGGAGTTTGGGTGTGTGTTGCCTATAAATACAGGTTCTGCAGACAGAGAGGTGACTGGAGCTCCAGGGGCTACATGCCTCTCTGCCCACCCTGGAGCCAATGCTCCTAACATGGGCAGAGTTGCCCCTTATGCCTGACGGCTGACTCACCCACTCATCACTGCCTACACCAGCCATGCGGCACAGTTAGCAGGCCTCAAAAATAACAAAGGGGCTTTTTTGTGCTTTTAAGAAAAAGGTGGTAGAGCTTAATCAGACAGGATCTGGTGTCTGTCTGTATGACAAAGAAACCGACAGGAGCCCTCTACCTTGGTAGATTGTGTATTACAAATAGAACAGCACCGCACTCTTCTCCTCACCTCACAATGCTATAAAAAATAAAAAGGCAGAGGTATTAAAAAAACATGACTAAGAGAGCATAATCCTTGTGTTCTCTAGCTGCAACTGACAAAAAAAGGGATAAGCAACAAAGATAAGATAAAAGATAAGTTCACAATAAAATGAAAAAGGCAGGACTAAACTGTGGAAGTGGATTTTTCTTTTAGAAAGAGAGAGAGAGTGTAACAGGGTTGGCATACCGGGTTAAGGGAGTGAAGAGAGATGAAGGGGAGAAGGATAGAGAAGGAGGTGAGGAGAGGTTGAGGCTGAGCACTCCCTTTCTCTGGGTAATAAATCATTTGCAGGGTTCTGGGTCCCAGGCTGCACTGGGCTGGGGAGCAAGGTGTCCAGGGACAGCCAGGATGGAAGGGACCATCTGATTTAAGAGCCAGACCAAGGGTGGACAGCTGGGGTAGCTGGGCCTCCTCTACAGAGGCAAGGCATAAAGCCACATAATACATATGCACACACGAATGTACACAGCCTCAATAAAATCCACAATGGGACTCTTGCTACTGAGGCTGTCGTGTGTAGATTCTGCTTTATACACTAATGTGTACGTATGTGTAATTAAGAGACACCAGGCACATGGGTTTGGAACTTGTATATTAAAAGCCACTTTTGCATTTACCAAAACACACAGGAAACCAAGCAGACACCCGAAACCCGCAAACCCCTCGCTGAGCACCTGACACATAAAAATATTTATATGGATCTTTGAACAAGCACGTTTCAGTCTTAAAGGGACAGTTCTGATTTTCTGACATGAGGTCACTCATCTTCATACAACCACAGGATGGAGCTCTGAGGGACAGAAAGGCATAGTTTCATGTGTGTAGACAGTGAACAGGACTAATGTATGAAGGGGACTTATAACACCATCACATGCACATTGACAAGCACACCCAAGTGTACATGCGTACACACAGACCATTAAGTGGGTCAGCTAGAGTGGCTCCTCTTGGTCCCAGTATCTCCAGAGACACCAACTAATTCAATCGAGTGTGGATATCGTTCCACTGCTGCTATTAGCAGTTCTGCACTCAGCTACACAAACCAGCCATGGAACATGCCACACACAAACAGACCAAATATACAACCACACACGCACAGGTACAGGAGGTCCAGAACACCTAATCGATCAGGTGTACAGGTAAGGGTCAGGGGGCTGGATGGAATAATATATTTAGCTATTATTATAGTTTGATACAGAATATCCTAGAATCATGGTTTGATAGTATCACAAGATTCTCAGCAAACAACTTTGCAGTCAGCCAGTCTGAGTAAAACATATAAGGAGTATTTAAAATATAAAACCAAACCATAACCCGTAAGTTGTTTTTTAATCTTTCAAGACATTTTAAGATTTAAAATTAATCTTAATAGTGAATTGCTGAGTATGCACAGTAAAAGCCACAAGAGAAAACGTACATGTTTGCACAACCTGTTTACATCTGTCTATAGAGTCACACTTGACAAGTAGTGCAAACAGGAGGATTGTAACCCCTTTCATGATTAATTATACAGCCAACATGCTGCCATCCAGGAGACTTAGACTTGACATTGTCATGAGTGTCAAATCCTTGTTGGACAGGCTGTGGGGCTTTACCTCGAGGTTCTTCTGCCTGTTTAGCCAGTTTACGGAGGGCTGCAGCAAATCCAGAGTGAGCAGACTGGGTAGCTGGGCTTCCATTGGCTACGATGGAGCCGTTGAGAGGTGACGGGGTGAGGGGGCTGACCGTCGCCGTGGTACGGGTCGCCGTGGAGATCATTCCTAACGATGGTGACTTTGGCTCATGGCTCATGCCTACAAATGGACAAAGGGGAGGAGAATGGGAAATAATGAATAATCAATACTGCATTCAGATGAAAGAATAATCAAAAAACTTGAGTCATGAAGACTTGAGACAAATTTATTCGATCAGGATAAGGCGCATTGTTGTTTCCTTGGACACAGAGACAGTGAAGGCAGAGTGTGGTGCTGGTATTTGTATGTGACAGCTGGGGCAGATGGGGATTGGTGGTATGACGGGCAGAGGGGCTTTGGTTGTATGGCTTAGGGTCAGAGGTGAGAGGTTAGAAGGGCAGGTTACCCTTCCCTTGCTTAAAGAGCTCCAGTCTGGCTGTGAGACTGCCAGACGTCCATGGTCACAGAGTGTACACAACACCTTTACTTTGTTTCTTGGTGGAAGTATATTATAATGGCGTATAGGTTTACCAAATTTGGCATTAACACATCCAGTGTCCCATTCATATTGTGTGTGTGATCTAATTAATGTAGCAAGGGAAGTCCCTTCTCTGATCAGGAAGGAAGATAATTCTACCAACACTGTAAGAGGAAATAAACAGTGACGTTTCAAAAACTGTCAGCAGGATATTTAGACAATGAGTTTTCATTGAATTTTAGGATTCCTTTAGTCAGGGGTTCTCATTACAGAGCATTAAAAAACTGCATAAACTTTAATTTCAACCCAAAAAGAAAAGCTAATGCTACATTATTAAGAGAGAGAGAGACTAAACCCAAAAGCAACAGTGAAAAGGGTGATTTTTCATGTCGTGTCTCTTTCTAGCTTCAGGTTTATAAGAGCTCTGTGGTGGTTAGAGTGGGAGAGAAGGTGAGGAGGGTAGAGACGGCTGTCCCTTTCCTTCCTGTGTATATGTGTTGAAAGGTGACACCGTGTTGACAGCCCCTCTGTCAGTGGAATCCCTAAATGCTAGAACGGCATGCGATAGCCCTACAGTATGTGCTCGTTGGGCAAAACACGCATAGACACACATATTAAACGGTGGCTCAGAGGACAATGTAAGTTAGGAATAGCGAAGTCTGTATGTGGCAGAGGTAGGAACAGTTACATCAAACACACACACTGGTCATAATCTTCCTTAAATCAATTCAAAAATAACTTCCAGCTAACAAAACAACTTCTACGACAAAGACATACTCTCAGAAATAAAAGCTGCTTACTAACAGTATATCAATAGCATAATTATATAAGTAGGAGTTATATCGGGGTTTACCCCAGAGGCTGAGAGGGCTATAAAAAGATCATGTTGCCTTCTGAGAGGAGAGCAGAAGCACAGCATCCTGTATGTGTATGTGTGTGAGCACATACACACACACACACACACACACACACACAGTGACAAGTCAGGCATGAGAGAGTGAATAACATTCCCAACACCTCTAGAGTTGTCCTGCCTGTAACCTCCCAGTTACCCAGTGCACTCTGAATGAACCCGGCACACAATTAATAATGGAATCTACAATGACTACTGTCTGAACAACACACACTGTGCCATTGAGAGACCTGCAAACACAGAAAAACACGCACCAACTGCCCAGTCCAGTAATGTGACTTTGTCAAGACACTGGTGCAAAGCTCCTCCCTCCCTCTTTACAGAAAGTCAGAAAAAGTCAGATAATGGAGTAAAAGAAATATGCAAGGAACTTCTTGCAAAAACTGACATACTAGAGACCGACCGCACACACACAACCATAGCACAGACACACATGCGAGTAACACCGTGAAAGAAGAGACAGACAAGCACATAGCTTGACAAATAGACACAGGGACATATCCGGAGGTCTGGCAGTGGCTCATGAACACCCCCCCCCCCCAGATTAAAAGCGTGGCCAAAGCTCCTTACTGCACAAAGGAGTGGAGCCGCCTGGATCCCCCATGGCTGCATCTTCACGTTGAGCCCAGCCCAGCACACACCGGCAGCCACCGAGAGGACACACACCATCTTCCTGTTCCCCTCTCTCTCGCTCTCCGTTTAACTATCTCCTCGTTCCTGTCCACCCTCTCTCCCTCCCTGCCTGCCTTCCTGTCTCTCGCGCTGCCGCTGACAAAGACCGTTTAGAGCTTATCTGACAAAGCAACACACCACACACGCTGCCTATCTCTCCCCTCCTAGCTCTAGCTCTCTCTCTCCAAGTGAGAAAACAGAAATTCTTAACCTAGCAGCTGCTGAGATGTCACATGACCCCCCCCCACACACACACACACACTCTGCCCTCCCTTCTCACACTCTCCCTCGCTCCTCCTCCTCCTCCCCTCTCAACCTATAATTCCTCAGCCATTTGTAGATAACAGACTAACAGACACAGGCATGCATGCCCTGCCAAGGCGAGCTGCAGGAGGGGGAGGGGAGAGGAGGGGAGCAGAGGAGGAGGGGGAGGAGGGGAGGGTGCTCAGCCAGTCACCACATCTGACCCCATTGCTGGACGAGCGACAGGCAATGTGCAGTGTATGTGCTCATGTATATAGATGGATGGGGGGGTTAGGTTAAATACACGAGACAGCCATGCCTTCTCAAGACAGAGTGACAGGAAAAGAAAGAGAGAAGGAGAAAGAGAAAAGAGAAAAAAAGACATGTCTTGGCCTGTGTCAAGCCCTACAGTATAAGAGGAAGAACCTTTTGTGATAGAATATCTCTCAATTCAATTTGCTTTATTAGCATAACTGTTCTGTCCCAACTGAAAATGCTTATCAATCAAACTCAAAAAGGGGAAAGAAAGGTAACTACATCCCAAACACAAGTAAATTTATTCATCAACCTTTACCATTTCACACAAACAACAAAGTCAAACCAAAAACGTGGACATGCCATCAAACCTTACTGTACAAACACACACACGCACAACAATTATGAGGGGGTATTATTATCAGGGTGGAGGAGACTAATGCGTAATAGTTGTCGGGGGTGAAGGATTCAAGAAAAGAGTAAAAGCGTGGGTTTGACTTCCCCTCTGTCCGTCCTGCTGTCATTGCAGGGGTGTGAATGAGTCGTTTCTTTAGTCATTTCCTCCTTCCGTCACTTGCTACTTTTCTCACAACAGCGAGGGAGCGAGAGCAATGACAGGGAGAGAGATTATCTTTGGGGCAAAACACCACGGTGGACAGCACTGTGCCAAAGGTGTGTGTCACCACACTCTCTTCTGTCTTTGTCTCTCTCTTCCACCGCTTAGCATCACCAAGATCACCCAGCTGGTATTCGAGAGGAGTGTCTCTTTGCTACTTGAGTTTATGTTGTCTAAAGAAGCTGGTATGAAGCAACTGCAGCATCAATCCATATGATGGTAGTGCACTGGCTGAGGGGGTTGCTGGTGCTAACATAGCATTCCCAGAAATAATGCTTGTTCGGTCTCCCTCTGCTGGTACATGGTGCGTCCTGGTCGCCTAGGGATTGGCCAGTATCCCTGGTTTGTCCCCAATCTCTCTCCCTCATCTCATGTCCAATAAATACAAAAAGAGCAGTGCAGCTTCACAAGAGATCAGCAAGACCCTAACAGGTGAAAGCTTCTATAGAAGGAAAGGCACATTTCCATTTATCCCTTCATTAAGAATCACATGGTTACTACTTCAAGTCACTGAAGATTTAAAAAATGCACAATAGGATTAAGTGGAAATCAATTAAGGTTATTCCCTACTCTCTGTCTTTACTTTTTCTTTCTAAACCAGAAAAACACAAGCAATGAAAGTCAAGGTTCTCTTTTCATAGTAAGTAATGATGAAAAGCATGATCTAAGCAACCCAGGATGAGTAATTTCCAGATAAGTGAGCCTGCCTCCACCTCTTAACATCACTCAGTTACCACACACTTGCTATGTATTTTAAGCAGTCCCTGGCCCTACATTCTTAAAACATCCACCAGATGGCATTGTCTCCCAGTTAATCAGAGGGAGACTTCAGTAAACGAAACGGCATGTGCCACTGCCCTTTAATCCAACGACTCACGAAAGAAAAAAATATTTCATGATATTGCTGTGGATTATTATTAAAAGGACAAACACGCAAGCAAGGTGTAGGACCTTAATGCAAAGTTCTTAGGAGAAATGAATAAATTAGATCTTTTGGCTCTGTAGCAAAAACTTAAACATTTTTGCTGACAGCCCGTGGGTTAAAGGAGTCTGTTACACACCAAGCTTCCTGATTAACCCTTTGAATGCCGTTACGCCCTAAGGGAAAACAGAGCCCTGGGGGAAAAAAAGGAATGAAGATTACAACAAACCACACACAAACATGATCCCGCCCATACACGCACACAGACACAGACACACACACACACACACAGCAGATTGACTGCTAAATGGCATACAGTAAACACACAGTTTTAACACCCTGCTGTGAGTAAAGCCGATCACTAACTCCCATAGTCAAATAAACACAATGACACACACACACACACAGTTCCACCCTTTTTCTGGTTGGAATGCAGATTACTCTCTCTCTCTCTCACACACACACACACACACACATCTAAAGTAAATCCTCTTGGCTCCTGTATGCTCCGGCCAGTGGGGAGATAATGCTGTGGCAGCTCTAGCCAGTGGTTAATCTTTAACCAGGAAGGGATTTGCCTATCAGCTCGTTAAAACTAGCAGGGCAGTGCTGCTGGCTCATCTATCTGATCCAGCCACCAACCTGGCTTGGCCAGTTCCAACGTTCCATGTACTGGAACTGTACTGCCTCCAACGAATGGTGTATCCATGCTTTGCTTTACTTCAGTGGGGCAGCAGATGTCTCTTTTCCAAGTGGCTTCGTATAGCACACTAGCCATGCTATATTGTGGTCCTGCTTAGGAACGGAGCCAAACCGGTCAGTGTCTGTTCTCAAATGAGCAATAAAGATGTCATCGCAATAAACTGGTTGGCTCAACATGTGTGGTCAGACAGGCGACTAAAGTACTTCTAAAAAACATGTCTTAAAGTCTTGCTGTAGCTCCGGTGTAACATAGCCTCTGTGGTTTGGTGTTTTGTTCCACTCCTACATTCCTGTTCTTACTTTCCTCGAACAAATAGCACCCTTGCTGTGTTCTGATAATGTCTTCCTTGCTCTACTATCAAAGCTGTATTTGCTAATACAAAGCAAATATTTACCTCTGCTTCACATTAAACCATTTTCACCAACAACCTACTGGAAGGCTTTTATTGTGAAGCAGTTACAGGAAGTTTGGCCCACTTATGATTAGCAAACAACTCATAAATAAAATTGGACTACATTGTGAGGTATGGAAATGGTCTGTGCTTTATTGTCAGCAGATCCGGTTTTTTATACTGCAACGAGGAATAGTAACAAGGTTGTGGCCGTAGTGAACTGGTTAGTTGAAGAGCAGCATGCATGTGTGACATGCGTTTATTGCAGAGATTGTGTGAACCAGCAAGCCTCCAACACATCTTCAAGATAAGCAACACCTTTTCCCATGCAATCTTGTGGTAGATAAGTGGAAATCCCCTCAGATCATGAACTCTGATTACAGTTGCTCATAGCAGAGTGCAGGTATTCAAAAAAGAAGGCATCACTCAGGGGGAAAGAATTCTTCCACCAGGTTCAATCATACACCCTGCTGAAATGACTTAGATGTAGTAACTCAGCCACTGATAAAGGAGGAATTTAGAGTCAGCTTGATGAGTACATGTCATCATGAATGGTTGAACTAGTTGGCTGAAAGTGTGCTGAAGTTCAGCATGAAGAAAACTTCTCAATAAAAAACAGAAATGAGAAAAGGAGGGCCCCTAAAATATCAGCGACGCAGCTACATGGATGAAAGCACCCTTGCAAAACAGGATGTAATATGGGCATAATAGCCACTATAACAGCCACATTGTCAAGTGCTTCAACCTAAAGTTAGAAATGACACCTAGTATAACTGACTAGATGACAACAGGAAACGCTCTCTGTGGCTGACAAAATCAACACCTCAAGTGATATATATATTTATAACTAGTACTCATGTACTGTACCCGTAAGCAGCCTTTGAAGTTATAGTGATAAAAGAACAAAATATTGACCTTCAAGGTCGACCTGCAGGCATTCCAAAAAACAATGCAATGGTAGTTCATATAGGTCAAACAAAAGAGCAGGAACCCAACCTCAAGATCAACTGTAAATGCTCGTTCACATAAAACCAGGGATTCAACAAACTGTACAAATACATGCATGTCATGATCTCTGTCTTGAGCACACATAAACCTACACACACATACACACACTATCCAGGATCACAGCAGGATGAACCTGCTCTGGTAGTTCCAGGTTTGTTTGACTTCTGAGATGAGATGTCAGAGCAATCTACCCTCAGGCACTATAGAACGGGTGTGTGTGTGTGTGTAAACGCACACATGCATGCACACCTGCAAGTGCATGTCTGTGCGCATGCGTGCCATCTCTTTTACTCCATACCAAAGAGACAATCCTAATATCACAGAAATCCTGAAACAGCAGCACTGTGGCTGAAGAGCAGCAGAATCAAAGACGACAATTCTACTGGAGAATGAGAGAGGAAAGAAGAGGGAAAAGAAAGGAAGACAAAGAGACACAGGGAAACAGGGCAGGGGGCAAGAGAGAGAGAGAGTGAGAGAGAGGAAGAGATCAATCAAGAAGCTGTAGGAGAGAGACAGGCAGTATTGCCTGTGTCTGAGCTGTCATTATACAGCAGGCCTCCATTATGGAGCTACAGCAGAGAACAGAGTACATCTCCCCCTGACCTGGCTTGCGCACGCACACACACACACACACACACACACACACCCACCCCTCAGTGCAAAAGAGAGGAGTCTTCCTGCCTTTTACCTTGTGTGGCTTTCAATGATACGGGTTGTGTATGTGAGTGTGCACGTGTGCGCACACCTTATTATTCATCCCTCACCTCCTACTTCTCTTCCTCTTCTCCACTCACTCTGGTACCCCCCCCACCCAAAAAAAAATGCCTGCCAGCAGCTTGCAAAAAAAAAAAAAAACCCACAGAGATTTCAAAAGACCAGCCGGCATCACTCCCTCTCTTCACCTTCCTCTCTTTTTATTCTCCAACACACACAGCCACAGAGAAACAGATTGTGTCTTGAGGGTAGGCACGAGCTGAGATGATTTTCTCTCTTCTCCTCCTCCCTGCATCCGACTCACCCACCCCAACAGCGCCATTTCCTCTGTCTGTTAATTACATAGCGGCTGTGGCAGGGGCTGCTGGGATGTGTGTGTGTGCGCGTGCGTGAGCATGCATGTCATCTGAGGAGTGTGTGGCTGTGTTCTCTGAGACACCAGCGTGGGTGTATGACAGAACAGTCTGGTTACGCTTCACAACGCTGCTTAGAGAGTGTGAACACACACACATGCAGAGACAGACACACACAAACACACACACACACGCATATATATTCAGTCACTCAAACACACATAAGAGCCTCCTGTCTGCATCTCTGGCTCTTTGTGGTCCATGCCCCAGGAGTCAAGCTGCTGTCTGTTTGGCTGTGGCCTCTGTAGCATCTCGTTGAGGGGGACACAGCCCTGCCGGTCCCCTGATGAGAGAACCAACTTCAGCCTCAGTGCAGCTGTTCGGCTGAGAGACGAGATAGGGAGTCAGCTCTGACTCACCGTTATCATCATTGTCATCATCTTCAACATCAGCAGCAGGTCACATTGCCTCTCTCTTTTAAATCAACCTCACCTGATGCAGAGAGACAGGAAAAGGTGGCAATGTGGCCCTTCCCAGCAAGGCATGGAGATGATGACAGATGATGCAAATCTCACATGAACTGCAAAGAATGTCCTGCCATGGAGCTTAGCATGGTTTCGGCGCCCGTGATGAACTTCAGTGTATCTCTAGCCACACATGCACGCAAACACTCATATACGCAGAGAGCCCACATGTTCTACAGATCGGATAAAATTGTATGGTTCTGCACGATAAAAACCTCAGTACCTGGGGCAACACTGCATGTGAACATATTTCAGTTATCATCTTTCAACTTTCTCCCTCCTTCTCCTTTCATCACTAACTCTCTTCCTCTTGTTGTTGCTGGCTCCCCTACATACACTCCCTCACTTCATTTAACCTCTCTCTCCAATCTATTCTCTCTGTGATGTACTCTGCTGGGCTGTGGTTGCCTAATTAGCACTCCAAGTGCTCTGCATGGGCCCTGACTCCCAAGTGGCTCCACCACACACACGCACGCGCACACACACACACGCGCGCGCGCAGACAGATACGTACACAGCAACCACTTGACTTTCCATAGCAGGGTCTGGTTGCTGAGAGGTGCCCTGTTGTAATCTTGTAATTGGTATAATTGGTGTGTGTTTCTGCTTGTACATGTGTGTGCGCGTTTGAATATGTGGATGTTGTACGGTCTGATGAATGAACCTCGTGGTGACTCGCCGTCACCATGGGCACACATGTCAGTGAGGAGCCACAAAGACAAGGTTTCTATTGGCTATAGAGCCCATGGACAAGACTCGAAGATGGTGACAGGACATTTCTTGCTGCCTATTATGTATCAACATGCCACAACCTGAGGGACAGTAAGTGACACACACACACAAAAAAAAGGTCGCAGTGTTTATAAAGTTGTGTAATCATCTTTTTCCATTGACTATTACGTCCTAAATTATATCAACTATTGAATAGTTATTTGTAGAACAGACACTAATCAAAAAGTTTAATTATTCTACAACATTTTTAGGTATTTAGTAGGATAAGGAGTACAATCAAATTTTGCATTTGTATTGTCTGGTTCCTAGCTGGACGAGTGGAACGTGAGCGACCCTTCAAAATCAGGCCTACAATGAATGTGCTCTGTGCTGACAAATGAATGACCCATTCTTTCAAAAACACAAATCCTCATGACTTCCCCAGTCTACACAGGAAATATCTATGAATTAAGAGTTCACTTAAAGATAAAAAAGATGTAATTACCACATGTTCCACATGAACCCGGCTTAAGGAAGAGCTGATACAATGAGTCACAGTGAGTTTCCAAAGATAATTGGCAACTAGATAACTGATTAATCATTTCAGTCATTTATCGAGCAAAAATATTTTTAAGTATGCAACATTTTCTCAGGTTCCAACGACTCAGATGAGAAGATTTCCAGCTTCTCTTTAGCACATATCAGAGTAAACTGAATACCTTTTTGGACTTTTAGTTAGACAAAACAAGACATTTGAATTTCTCAATCTGGGCACTGGGAAGTTGCGATGGGCCCTTTTTCACATTTTTTTCGTTGACCAAATGATTAATCAAAAAAATTATAGTATTATATATTGCAGCCCAACTTAAAAGAGGACGGTATTCACATTCAGCATCCACTCCAAATGAACAGAGTGAGAGTCCATTTCCAAAATTGATTAAAATTTATTTAATGCTATGCGAAAGCCACACAATAGCTTTCGTGTGGAATATGACATTTCTGTGTATTTGCTTTTTACATTACTTTTAGTTGTGGTACACTGTCACTCAGCAGCAGTGGGAGGCACATATGGTTGATGTGAAACTGAGATAAGAATCTACACATTTGCGAGATGTGATTTGAGATAAGATATAACAGACTTGTTTTTTTAACAAACAGTGCCCAAAATGGATACCCGTTTAGTAATGCAAATACCAGCCAGATAAGACAAGTCTGGCTGGCAACTAGGTCTTCTGTGAGAGCACGTTTAACACAGCAACTGTGGCCTACACCAACAAGGCATGCAGCTCTGCCCATGAGCTGATTAAAACACTTGGCCACAAAACCCACTTCACTTCTTCCGGCACATATCTGACCTTGCTCTCATACACAAGGAGGCATGCTAACAAACAGACATACACACAATATGACAGTCAGCTGATATAGCAGATATCTCAGAGACAGAGAGAGCGAGGGAAAGAGAGAAAGTGAGAGAGGCAAACAGACAGACATGCTGAAGAGAGATAGAAGCAGACACAGATAGAGGGAAAAAGAGAGATGATGATGAGATAGTAACAGAAAAGGCCTTTGTTAAAGAGTAGCCTTTAGCACAGTGCTTGGTTATACTATGAGAGTGTGACTGGAGAAAGCACAGAGATAAGACAACACACACAACACACCAAAAAATGCTGAATCAAAGAGACCCTATTTGGTGAGGGCAGTAGTCAAGTATGGTCAGTATTGACTGTGTGTATGATTCGCTTATCTACTGCTCTCATGCTGCATATGTTGTGTTTGTTTGGCCAATGCTTATCAGGCCCTGGGGTATGAAAACGACAGCAGCAAACATCAGCTACACAAACACACACTCACACATAATCTTAAGATATCTAGAACATGGCTTGGTCTGGTGAATGTAGCAAGTCTGAATTGTTGTGCGTGTCCTTTTTTTTCTTCAGTTCCCCTCAGACAATTTAATCCAAGCTGAAGATTGAGAATACAAACAAAGTTAACATTGTGAAAAGGCTGTTGGTAATTACTCCACTGCTGAGCACTGTGCTGGGTGCTGCTGTCTAAATGAAATCACACTGGATATGGAAGCAGCATGTGTCCAATGCAGTTCAAAGAATGGGGGACTTGAAGCATGGGATTCATGACCATGAAGAAAGAGCAGCGTGACTCTGCCTAACTCAACCAGCTTGCAACGTGATTCATTTTAATGGAACACAAGCAAAATTCTCAAGTTTGGCAAATAAAAATAAAGAAAAATGATGATAGCGTAGGTATAGAATAGGTCAAGAGAAAATAGGAAGGTAGTGGAGTAAAACAAATGTTAAACTAAAAACAACACAAACTTTCCTCCATTTGTGTATCTTATGAGTCGATAAGTGGCAGGTTAATTATCCTGCTCCTGAAGAGCAATGGGGCAAATCAGGTGACTCTGCACCTGTTAAACATCTGCTTGATACACCCACACACACACACACACACACACACACACACACAGATGTAGATAGAGTGAACAAGAAAGGGGTATACCCACAATACATTCATATAAACATTCACATTACATGAAATATGCTGGCCAGACGCAAGCTAGCATCTGTTACTGTTTTTATTACTTATCTCTAAGTGAGATCTACACAGAGTATGACATAACGTTTAAGGCTTTTTAAGCCTTGTGACAAGACCGAGTATGCAAAGTGGGACAACCTGCATTACACAAAGGCTCGCATCTACAAATTGGGGTCAAGATTCTCATTTAA
The DNA here is from genome assembly GCF_021292245.1 of Micropterus dolomieu. Classification (NCBI taxonomy): domain Eukaryota; kingdom Metazoa; phylum Chordata; class Actinopteri; order Centrarchiformes; family Centrarchidae; genus Micropterus; species Micropterus dolomieu. The sequence continues at coordinate 20,710,536 of NC_060169.1, forward strand.
ACTCTATTCTGAAGCTGTATACAGTACTTGTCCACAACAACAGCAGGTGTATAGGAACAAAGTGTAATAACTTTAAAATTGTTAATGTAGCTTTTAATATTAGGGCACAACCCTTGCTTACATTATCCACAGACTCCTTCAGCTATTAGTAGAGATCAGCCCACTGTTTGGTGTGATTGCTAACGTTAAAGTTTCATTTTATGTCCAATCAATAGTCCAGCCATAAATGTATGTGTCACTAGGTATGCAAGTGTGTACCAGGCTATGTGACAAGCAAATGAGAATAACAACCGTAACATATTTGAAAGCACGTATCATCCACCCCTTACATACACACAAATAAAATAATTGGCGGCGAAAAGTATTACTGTAGTACTGTAAAGTAGGTTTAATGGCAGTGCTGGGTGACACATGGACATGTGTCTCTACACAGACCCAGGTTAGGTTTTCTCTCACACACAGAGAGTAAACACACACACACACACACACACACACACACACACACACACACACACACACAAAGTGATAAGCAGCTTTATCAGTGAAATATGGAGCAAAAAGCAGCAGGCATGTGAACAAAAGTCATTAACCACAGGAAGTTTTTGGTTCTCCGGCTATCTACTTCACAACGTCTTCCTCTAGCTGTGAATCTGTCTGCATGTCCAACCCAACTTTCTGCCTGTCTTCCCTTCAAATAAACACTTTATGACCTCTTTGTTCAGCTGTCTTCACTGGGCATCACATTTACAGATTACCTTTACTACCTGTTTTTACACCCAGCAGGGGATTCTTAGACACACACCATCACCCACACTTGTGCTCTCCATCCCAAAGGGAAAAGCTGTCACACAGGGCCTACCACAGCAGAATCTAACAGACGTATCCGGAAAGATCTAGCTGGGGAGACAGATGAGGAGAGATCAGGAGAGAGAAGCAGACAGAGATGAAGTGGGAGAGCTGCTAGAAGAAACGAAGACATGTTGGCTCAGGACAACCTTTATTTCCTAAACACAGGCAGACCATACAACAACCATGCCCTGAAACACAACAAGAGTGGCGTGTATGCCCACATTTTCATACCACCTCAGGACATTGTTATAATGCTAGTCAAATCCAAGCCTCACCCAGTCAAACACATCCCATTCTCTCCAACAGGGAACTATGTAAACCCATGCAAAGGCCTCTCTACAGTCTGTGCTATTCAAAGCTATCAATGGGGGCTGTTGATAAGGAAATGCAAAGTGGGTCACCTTTAACTCCGGGCTCCTTGTGTAAACAGTATGGGGAGCTGCTTGGGACTCTCCTAATCACTCTCTAAACAGAGCCAGGTGCTGTTGCCACAGACAAACTGTCACAAACACTCTGCTCAACACAGCTGCTGTCTAGCCCCCAGACACTCACAGCACTGCAGGCTACCGCAGCATGACAAACAGCACAACGACACCTGAAAAGATGCCAACCTAGTATAGGCGCTATCCCAGTATAAGGGTTCGACAACTTGGAAATGGCAGATCGTAAGCGAGAAATTCGGTTCCTCCGAGCAACATTTGCATAAGTAATCTTACACTCTTATCATGGACTCAGCCATCAGACACATGTAAGTCTGTGACAGGGGAGGATAAATCCACCTAAAGTCAGCTAACTCACTGTTTTTTTTATTACTTCTGCCCAGGAGGTTATGTTTGTTCATGTTACTCAGTTTGTCTCTCTGTAAATGGGAACTTTATTTTCATGAAATTTGATAGACAAATAAAGAGTACTTCTTTGCATTACAGAAGTTATCCAGAATGGAGATTTTTGCCACTGGACAATTTGAAGTATTTGGCTAAAGTAATGTATAGTAGTAGTAAACCTTATTACTATGACACTATTGATGTGACACCGACGCAGATAATGATGATTCTGAATCCTTGGGAAATATTTGCAGGGTCAAATATTCAACATGTATTCAAATTTAAGCATTTGTCAAAGCGATTTGGAAAAATCTTTACTATTAGCAAGTGTTTGTTCTCTTAAGCTGTGCCAGGCAAAGTGGATGCCTGCCAGGTGGGGGAACAAACTGAACCGCATAGAGAAGTTGTGTTATGGTTCACATTAAGCATACAATTTACTACTTCTTGCTACTTTACAATATTGCATAAGACCATACAGTGTACACTGATGTCAAAAAACACACAGTGTACATAGCATAGCAGGCAAAGAGGTCCAAACTGAAATATATTAATTCCGTTAACACTTTACAATGGCTTACACTATCAGCTTTTTAGACGGGCATGTTATGATCTTAACTCTGCTCGACGATTGACTCAGAAATGAAAAAGAGCTATCAAAATGATCAATAATTGTGGCAAAAACAACAGGAACATTTAAGTGGCTGCAACATCCATTATTATCCACCTTTAAAATGAAACAATGTGGACTGGATCACACTGCCTCAAACTAATATTTGTTCATCAAAAATGTGCTGGAAATACTGGCCTTTTCTGGTGGAGTTATTGTTGGTTCATGAGAAGAACTAGCAGTTTTAGTTGACATCTATGTCATGAGTCAAAAATCCCTTGTAGGTTCCATTTCTTGAAGCAGTGACAGAATTTTATCTAGCAACTCCCCAACAACATTATTAGTTAGATCCCTTACATGAAAATACATTTTTTAAACACACAAAATGTAATCCTAATTAAAAGGCAGAGGGCCCTTACTAAAAAATAAACCCAATAGTATTGTTACAGGAAGAAAACATAGGACAAATATTTTATTCTCCTAGTGTACCAAGATTGAAAAAGAATGGGATGATTGAATGAGATCATTATTGGTAAAATTATATGGAATTAATATGCATTTTATTTTACAATAAATAATAATAGCAGTAAAAGAGTAGGCAAAACGTAAACTCTACATATAGTGTCAATAAGTGAAATGGAACAATGACATCTCCTACATCATTCATTTATAATGTCCCAATAGTGTATTTTTTCTGAACCTGGCCCTGCTGTGAGCCATTTCTGGGTTGTGTGTAAGAAACCAGGCTTTAAACCATGTAAATAACAGTAAGAATGGATTGTACACAACAGTTATGCCAAAAATAACAGCACACAGCATTGTTACATGGCAGACAGATGCCCATGTAATAATTGACCTATCTCCAGCACCAGTCAGTACAGTGACTGGCAAAACACCAGACAGTCTTACTATGAAAACAGGGAGGCTCTGCGTTACTTCCCTGCTCTTGCAGTTATGGCTAACCTTATCAGCAGCAGCTAAAACACACAACAAGGTTCCTTCTGGCTGAAGATAAACTCAACCCGCAGCACAGTGTTCAGCAGGCTACAGCCTGTTGCTTCACGGCTGTGTTTGTAGACCGTGTTTCAAACCCTAGAGGTGTGTGATGAGCGGTGCGTGTGTTCCCCACAGAAGCAGCTGTTGTACGCGCCTGCAGTTCAAGAGAAGCGAAGGAGCGCGTGGGAAGTGATTCAACACGGTCCACCTGCCACGCGCACGCGCTCGCGTACACACACATAAACACACACACACACACAGGGTCAGATATTTCACCCAAGAGCACCAAATGGTCAACATGTGTCACTATTGCAGTCACAGCCCCTTTTATACAGAGAAAATGCCCCTTTCAAAGACAGGCTTCCTGACCAGACTCTCTCCAATAATGTTGAAGGAGCCAGCATGACTGGAGACTACGAATTAGGCTATACCAACCAAGTAAAGCCAATAATACAATTTTACATAAAAGGGCCTACAGTGAGAGCGAATGGCTTACGCAGAAACCCTCTTGGCTGTTCTTTACATAATAATCACAACAGTGCACCGGTAACAATGTTACAATAAGTTAATTTAAAACAAAACGGCACATAAACACAATGATTTTTAAAAAGGCTTAAATCGCCACCTGGACGCACCGAAGAGGCTCTTCCTTTCTATTTCTGTGGCACTGACACTCTTTCTTGTCTTTCTGGTCTATCTTTCACACTGTACACCGCGCGTACAGGCTTACAGAAGGGCTCGGCACCGACCTTCGAAAAAAAAAAAAAAAAAAGAAGAAAAAAATAGCACCCGTTTCCTCGATATCGTAATGACTTCCTCAACAAAACCCTCGCCGTATGCTCGCTCGTTTCTACACACAACCTCCGGGTTCGAAAACACAACTAAAGATTTACCCACAATCACTCACCGCAAACAAGTAGAGGCTAATCCAGTGTTAATAAATTAGTAAATTTCTCCCTCCGTTAGCGATGAAAGCCCGGATCCATCCCTCCGTCGAGAACAGAGACTCGCACTTTTGTTGTCACGCAGGAAGCTCCGACGCCTAGCGAGGCCACAGGGACGGAGCAGAGCAGAGCGCCGGGGAGAGGAGGGGAGAGGCGGCCGGCTGCAGGGAGCCGGGAGGTGGGGCTTCCTCTCCGGCGGGGGCAGGACAGACACACAGACAAGCCTGAGGGGGCGGAGGGTAGAAGCACCTGCTCCCCCAGTCACGCCTCCAGTCCACAGGGCTGACCCCGCATTGTCGTCCCCCCTCAATAGGATAAAGAATGTCCCGTCCGTCCCCAACCAGGATAGAGAGGATCACTTCCTGTTCATTAAATATGACCGCAAATCCGTAACTAACGTTGGCTATATCTAAAAGTTAAACATGACAAATGGAAGGAGGCTAAATAAAAAGACACTTATTCTTCGTTCATCCAATATTCTAACCTATTAAAAAATAGCAACTCTGTATTTATACTTTTACAGACAACACTGACTCATTTTTGGTGTTTTATTCATTTTAATATTTTATGTTCCTTGTTGAAAACATTGATTGTCTTTTTCATGCCACGTCAATCACAAGAATATTTGATTTGAACTGCAACGATTTGAACAGTGACTATAGTCAATATATACTAAATATAATATAGTCATTGAATATAGTCACTGAGGATGATTAAGGGACATATGAATAAATCGATTAATAAACTTATTTCCAAATAAAAGGCTATGAACTATGTAAGCTTTTACATCTCCCTGAGGTCTCTATAAAGCAACCCTTACTACCAAATTCCTTCAATAGTGTGTTTCCACTTAACTTGGTTTTCTCCAAAAATACATCCAAAACAACAAATCCATTATTCCTGCAGTAGGTCTGTTACGATATTAGTATCTCCAAAAGCACGTGATAGGCTACTCTAAGACCACAGAGGTCATATGACTCTGAGTCGTTCATACAAAGAAATCTCTTGAATCTGAAATATTCTAAAGCTTTCATCACAGTTTGAAATAACCAACAGGTATTAAGGAATAAGACCCCTTTGCTTAGCTTTGTTTACAAAAATTTCAAGACCATCCAGTATACAGTAGGGTTAATAAAGAGGAGACAGTAATTTCACAAGTGACCACAAGGGGACAGCCACCCACCAAAAGCACAGTGAAGTCTCAGCTGACAACCTCTACCCCTGTCTGGCTTATCAATGGTTTTACTGTGGATTAGATACCAGCGACTGCACAGGCTGTGAAATCAAAGCCACACTTGTAAGCAGTAAAGAGAGGGTTTTTCTCCAAAAGCTAAGGATTAAGCAGGTGATGGCTGGGGAAGAAGTGGGATGAGGCCCTTTTCACATTGTGTTGTGAATTGCTAATTGCTGTGATGCATGGGATCAAATGCAAGCCCAATTATGTATTGTGTGTCTACCGCCACAGTCCACTTCTCCGTGCTAACACAAGGTACAGCAGAGCAGAGAAAAGAAACACTAGCCAACACACACACACACCGTTCCCCTTTAAGGAAGCATGACCCTCTTTCTTGTATGTGAGTGTGTGTGTGTGTGTATGTGTGTGTGTTCGCATTTGTGCAATGCATGCTAATGCCTGCGTGTCTTGTCTTTCATCCAAGTGATAGTGTATCCCTCACCTCTACTTGACCTGCGAGAGAGAGCAGGTAGACAAGGTATCCTGACTAACAATGCAGCAGAGACCTCAGTCTTTGATCTGCCTGCTGTCTGTACACATGCTACCCCCAGGACAGCTCTGTAGACACCGAAGGAGCCCCCTTCTGTTCCATTAGTCAAATAATCAGTCATTTGGGTATTAAAATGTCTTTGTTGACTTAAATTTTTTTAGTCAATTAGTCATTTTTTTAATGGTATTTTTATCACTAACCAGCTATAAGTCTTTAGTCATTTCTGTTGATTAGTCATTGCTATTAGGGATATGTTATTATTAGATAGTCAAATCTCTGCCATCACAATCATGTTAAATCATAAAAATAATTCTGTGACTATTAGTCGCCTAGTATTTTGTTTCGTCAAGGGCAGCCCTTTTAGAGACACACACATGCACAAGCTCACAATTATGTTCAGTACATAATGTGTAGCCCACACAAGTAAACATGCTCAAAAAGACATGACTGTGTATCAACACATATGCTCAGAAATGCTGCTCTTACTGTGCCACTTTCCTACCCACTGCAAAATGACAACAAAGATTCAGCTTTTATCGCACAGTATAATTAACATATGACCTAAAGTGTCTAAAAAAAGCCTTAAAATGCTGGGTCCATTAAAAAAAACTCCACAGAGCGCTTAAAAATGTATGTTTTTGTCGAGAGTTTCTGGCACACATACATATTTTAAAAAATACACATTTGCACTGTGAATCTCCCACAATGAGCCTTTGCCCAATTACTATTCCTCCTCTCAGCTGCAGGTGCACTACAACTATGGGAGGCCGCAGGGTATTCCTCTCCTCCTCCTCCTGTCCTCTTTCACCAGCCCTCTTTTACCTCTTCCACTTTCTTTCTTTGACACCCCCCATTTGCACCATCCCTCATTGATTTGACTACTTGCCATTTCACATCCTCATTCCTAACATTGCCTCCTCCTCCTCCTCCTCTCTGCAGCCTTTACTTCCTTAAGCTTCACCTCCCCCATCTCTCTCTCTCTCTCTCTCTCTCAGCAGCGGACCTGGCCTTAGGCATCGTTAGCTTAATTTAATAAAGGGGCTTAAGCTTTTGAGAGGCTTTTGAAGGATCTGACTGCTGTTACATTCATTACAATCTATCAGCCACTAGAGAAACAGCCTTGTTGCATGGCTGAGACAGAGAGCGTGTGTGTGTGTGTGTGTGTGTGTGTGTGTGTGTGTGTGTGTGTGTGTGTGTGTGTGTGTGTGTGTGTGTGTGTGTGTGTGTGTGTGTGTTGTAAATAAAGATTATTCTAATTATTAGAGCTATAATGGAATCAAACACCTTGAACTCAAAACTCACTCATGGTTTACTTAGTAATATGCTGTTTAGTGCAGGGTTGGTTGTACAGCCAATGAGTGTGTCTATATCATATATATGTGTGTGTCAGCATACACATCTTGTGCATGGATGTGTGCAAACTGGGAGTGGAGTCTGGTGGATGAATTGCCCAGCACTGTGAAAGTATGCACGCATTCCTCCCCCTCAGCTTCTAAAAAGAATGGCTCTTTCACCTCCTTTTTGTACTCCCTCGCTCCTCTCAAAGACAAATGGCAGAAATTCCCTCCAACTTCCTGCTTCGCTTCCATTATGTAGACGACAAGTGGCAGTGCTTTTAGCCTTTGCAATAGGGAGACGCACTCAGAGAGGATGGGTTAGAAAGGACTTCAGCCTCCCTTGTGGACATCCTAACTGGGTCCCTTTCACTCTGAGCCTACCATCCAGACTATCCAAGGCTTTACCTCCCACCTCCATCACCCGCACCTCGGCAAACCAGCAACTCAAGCAAGCACAAGAGGCAGAAGAGTGAAGGCTGGAGGGCATATGCTATACTACTGGGGTATGTGTTCTACATTCTTCCCAGGAAGAAATTAAATTAAGGCGACAGAGGTAATTAACATGCAGATCAGATGACACACGGAAGACAGAAGAGGGGCAAGGAAAAGTGACAGGTTAAGCAAGAAAGAGACAGAGGGACAGATGGGAAGAGAGTAAGAAAAGGAGAAATAACAAGGACGAGAGATATACGTATGAATAAAGGCATCTACTAGCAGCAATGCAAAGAGCTGCAGGGAATGATTATTTTCATTATCAATTAATAAAACTATTATTCTCTTTATTAAGTGATTAATTGTTTGGTCTATAAAATGACTTTAACGAATAGCAAAATGGTTGCCAAATATGTTTCAGCTGTAAATACGATCGAGTAGAAAACTACATTAATATTTAAGATTACTCTATTCTGTAACCCTAACTCTAACCCATAGTTATAAAAACTGGCATTTAAAAGAAGCAAGATATCTTTATTCAATATGTATCTACAGGTGGTAACAACAGGAACTTTTACTTTTATCATTATAATTTACCAGTTTATTCGGCCAAATGTACAATCTAATGCAATTTAATACAATAGATGTCCCTGCAACAAATCTTTGAGTCTTATAATTTTGTATGTTATAAGTATCCCTTATTTTCAGTGATAAACGCGAAATTGTTATATAAAAACCTAGCTCAGCCCTCCAAATATATCACCAAAATACATAATTGTGATGTCTGCCTATACATTTATAGAATTTCAATCTTGAAACAAAAGACCTTGAATGTAACATTTTTTCAAGTGACATGTTTCCATTAAACAATTAGAAACAAACATAGCACCACCATCATAAGATGTAAAACCAGCTTATACAGTCCAATTAGCAGGGTCGTAGGACTGGGGGGAAACGGGGAATGAATATACAGGGCCCTCATGTAACAAGGGCCCACAAAGATACCAGAATGAATTGCTGTGGATGCAGGGAGGGGCCCATTGAGAATGCCTATGTACAGTGTCCAAAATTTTGTGCTTTGCCCCTGCCAGTAAAGCCTAGTTCACACTACATGATTTTAAGCCCGATTTGCCAGTCGGTGAGCTCGGCAACTGTCAGACTGTGATCACGGGCAATCAGCTATCGATCGACGGTCACCAGTCGTTTTGTGTGAACTACTCAACGACGTATCAAAACGGCTCCCCGACACATCACCGACGCAAGCCAGATATCTAGTATCCCAAATATCTGGAGGAGTCGGCCAACTCAACTTCCACATCCAGCCAATGAGAGCAGGCGGTTACTTTTTCACTGCAAAACACTTTTTACTCACCTCCAGTCCTCTGTAGCTCAGACAAAGAATATGTGAAAGAATGGATTAGCACACGCAGGTAGCAGGGACCTGCGTGTGCTAATCCATTCTTTCACATATTCTTTGTCTTTATAATTGATATCTTTATAATAACAAACAACAGCTGTTTTATGTGTAGGTTCGCATCATTTCCCTTTTCACATTTCAAGTGTGTTTTCTTGGTAATAACATTACGTTGTTTGGAGACCAGCCGTCAGGGAGACACAGCCGCTGTCAGCTCGTGTGACCCCCTGTCACCGATCAGTCACATAGTCTGAACGCCACAACGACTTCAAGACTCCCGTTCCAAGACGGCAAGTAGTGTAGTCTGAACAGCACAGCTGAACGGCCGATAATGAAAGTCATGTAGTCTCACGAGCCTTTAGTGATACAGATCCAGCAGTTTTTTGCTTGCCCAACCATTTAACTCAGATCTGGCCTCACAGCCAAACAACACCACACATCTTTACATTTACTCATTTGGCAGACGCTTTAATCCAAAGCGACTTACATTTGAGGAACAACATACAAGCATCAACAGAGCATCAACTACAGATCTACAACTGACAATACATACTAGTAAGAGCAGCAATAAATACTAGTAAGAGCTCACAGTAAATATCACATCAATGAGGTAGATACCTAGGGAAGGAAGTAAGAGTTAACAAAAAGTGCAATCAAAACAAAAAGTGCAATCAATACAAGATCATTGTAGGGGATAGAAGAAGAAGAGCACAGGAAGTGCATGTTAGAGGTTAGGAGTTAGAGGTGTTCTAAGAGGAACTTCTCGGAAGAGAAGAAGAGAAGAGAAGAGAAGAGCTTCTTGAAGTTAGAGAGGGACGCCCCTGCTCTGATGGCGTGTGGTAGCTCGTTCCACCATCACAGATGAGAATAGCTGGGACTGGGATTGCTTTGTGTGAAGGGGTGGCAGAGCCAGGCAGCGTTCGTTGGAGGAGCGTAGCGGCCAAGAAGGAACGTAAGTTTGTATTGTGGAGTTTAGGTAGATGGGTGCAGACCCAGTAGTCACTCTGTATGCAAACATTAGTGACTTGAATTTGATTCTGGAGGCCATGGGGAGCCAGTGGAGGTCACTGAGTAATGGACTGACAGCCACACAGGACCTATCACGCGACACTTACTTATCCTTCAGCCAATTAGAAATACAGTGGATAGGCTGTCTTCAGGCCTGTGTGTGCTAGGACTTTGAGGAGATTAGTTGAGGGTTGCACAGTAATCTCTTTCATATTTACTTTGCATGGCTGTAAATATGCTGCTTATCTGCCCCTCCCCTTATTTACATACATACACATGCAGCACCATATGGTGTAGGCTCCTTGCTGTAAAAACAGGTCAAAGTTAACAGAACAGAACAAGGAACAAAAATGGGGGAAGAGACATGGGCTAAAACAAGGATCAGGGAGTAGGTCTGTGGATTGAGCAGGCTTTGTTGTGTTCTCTCCTCACTATCCCCCTACTATCCAAGTGTGTGTGCAACAGGAGAGTGTGGTGAGGCCTATTAACAGATGTAGTGGTAATAGGCAGGGGGAGCCAGGATGTGTCTGAGTCACTGACCTGCCCATTAGCTCTCTCCACTCTGCTAAGCCCTCACATCGATCACCCAGCCACACATCATTGATCTGGAAAACCAGGCACGAGCGCGCTACTTAGACATACCCTACTTCTCTCACACGCCTCTTAGTGTTACCGTATATGTGTGAGAGAGAGACAGGGGGGAGGATGTAAATGTGTCTGTTTCTACATGTGCAACAGCTTGTGTGCTCCTGTGTTTTATCTTTATGAATTTTAGACAGACCCCTGGGTCTGACTGGACACATGCATCCACAGATACCCTTCATTACACATACAAAAGGGTGAAGGAATTTAAAAGCCTGTTGTTATATCATTCCTCCCATTATTCAAATGTATTCCACCTTCTCACCTCACTGCTGTGACATAATTAACAATGTACACTCCTCTATTCGCCACGTTGGTGGCAGCTAATTGTTAGCTGTCAGTGTGAATGTTCGGAGCACATAGACACCCTTAACCTTTATGCACTTTTCCCATGTGCCTGCACACATGGGAAAAGTGACAAGCACTAAATAGATATATACCCCCACAAATGTGTGCATAGACACTTCTACACTTACTGTACCTCTGTTTCTATATTTGACCTGGATGCAGGGACCTGCTCCAGCTTCTGCTAATTAGCTAATTAGATTTGTTACCTCCACACGTTCAGTGTAGATCTGAAGCCCGGCCGCCTGCTCCCCTCAATAGATCAGGCACCAGAATAACTATTTTTCTGTCTGACAAAGAGAGAAAACAAGATGAAGAGAGAGATGGAGACACAATGGGAGGTTACAGACATTTTATTGTCATGGGGGGACTAGAGGAGGATACAAATAGGAGTGAGGTTAGGAAAGAGATGGGACCAGTACACATGGAGACATATGGATGCTAATCAGTAAGCACCAGGTGTGACTGTATGTTTCTGCAAAGAATGAAAGGAAAAATAAACCTCCAAGATGGAGGAGGTCCACAGGTTTGAATTAGGGTGTCTGAGCTGTGTTACATATACAAACTCTCATAAGCACCTGCAAAATTGTGCAAACACATTCTAACAATCACTGTTGTAGCACTGTAGGTTGTAATAAAACGGTTTGACAGCATTAGACAGATGAAATAGCGCTTAGCTCACAATACCTTATTGTAAATAATGGCAAAGAAGAGTGGGAGTGTTATTTAAAACTACAAAGACAATCTTTTTGCGACTTGTGTATCACTTTTTCAAATCAAAACATAACCCACAAAAACATGGGATATTTTCCATTATCCCTGCCCCCTCACACACACACACACTCACTACCCTATCCTCTCACCCACCCACCCTCCCACATACACATACCCTCAAACAGATGGCACAGGGAGGATGATAGCCAAACCAATTATTTACCTAATTATGACTTACCACTTAACAGTGCAATCTCCCCCCACAATTGTTAGGTATTAAAATAGGGGTGATTAAGGAGGTTATGCAAATCTAAACAAAATCATTATGCTTGCAGTGGAGTTAACAGGGACAACCCAGCGTGCCCACTCGATCAGTCCACACTGAATATCCCTAATATACACACACTGCTATGATTTAAAGTACTGTTTCTCTGGTTTGTCTGTCCACAAATGTATATTATCATGCATGCAGTGACAAATGTACAGGAAACGGAGAGAGGGAGGGAGAGAGAGATGTAGCAGCCGCCAATGTGAGTTCAAGCCCATGCTAATAGGGTAATTGCATTGATTTCCATTTAGCTGCACCCTCTGATGTTATTTACAGCATTTAGCCCAACAAACAAGGCCTTTCTCTCTTCTCCCAGCTTGCTTTTAACCAGCCGTGACATGCTGTCAACCCCTTTTCCTCTACCCTCTGCCCCCCTTCACCCTTTTCACAACTGCCAAAACAGCCAAATACATTATTAGGCCATTAATAGCAGTCATGCTTACACATCTCTCCACCCCGCTCCCCCCGATTCATTCCAGTATTGCAGTCCCTCCCTCCCTCTCCTCACAGGCCTGTTGGCATGGGCACTGAGCTGCTTTGAAGTGGCCTTGTTTTATTCAACCAGCCTGAGATGTGGTTGTGTGGTAAGGGTAAGGGGTGGGAGGGCTTTGTTTAGGTGAACCAAATGTCAAGGCCTTACAAGTGTTAAAGCCAAATTATGCTTTTCAAGGTGTTCTGGACATTTCAAGAGGCTCCCATTGCAGCTGAGGTGCACCTCTGTAGGATATGTATGCAATGACTGCAAGAACTTACTGTTTTCCTCTTTGTTTTTCACACTAGAAAAAATTTAATTTTGTGATCTAATAAAGCCAGTAATCGTTGCTCTCTTAAAAAAACAGAACAAGAGAATGTAAACATGATTACTTCAGGTATGCAAAGAATGCACAGCACTATCTGATCGCATGAAACAACAGGTAAATCCTATCAGCCTTTAGAAGTATGTCTTCTCTCACCCATCTGTCTCCCATGCCTCACAACAATAGTATATATGAGCGAGAGAAAGAGAGCGTGAGAAAGAGTGTTGTAGTGATTAGCATGCAGCAGACAGAGCGGTGTATTAGTGCTATATTAATGTGGTGGTCACGTCTGGGACACAGACAGACTGCATTAAGCTCATCATCACTCCTCTGCACACATCAAGGACTCTGCCGAGACCTGCAACCTACCGCACTAGTTAAAGAGCAACAGGAGATGTGGTAGATCTTTATGTGTGTGTTGAGTGCATATAGTTAACTTTTTCGCCCATTGATGCCTGTGGGTTAACACTGACACAGGGGATGTTTTGTAATCATGAGCACAATGTATGTAGGGGTGTTTTGTACGCTCAAGGGGAACATATGTGTTCGGTTTGCTGAGTTTGTGAAGAGCGTCCTCACATATGACTCATTTCATTCACATCCAAGGGCTGCGTGGGCAGTATAGTGGCTTGGTATTAACACCACAGAAGCACTAGTGTGTGCAAGTATGTGTACTATACATACATATGAGTGCAACATACACCATTTAGGTTTATCCAAAGCGCACTGCAGTACCCATACATTTCAGCACTGCCGCTCACAGTGGAAATCAAACCTCTAAACAGTCCAAGTTTCTTTAAGCCTGTTCCATTTCCTCCCTCTTTCTGTCCCATCTTATACACCCCATATTTCATTTCATTTAATATTGATGGCCTTTTAGCAATGCAGCCATCTTTAAAATCTGCCAGCTCTCTTTCTCCCACGTTTGAGACATTGAATTAACATGGCTGATAAAAAGGTCTAAAAAGGTCATTTGCCTGTGTGCTTTACAAAGACATACACGAACATTAATCACCATGGCCCACCGCTACAAAGCCAGCTTTGACAGTGCTTTAACAAGAACAAATGTTGGGGTCTCTCTGAATCACTGCAAATAAAAGTAAAGATTATGATACTTTACACACCAGGTATAGGTGTGTTTTCCTCACTCTCCCTCCCTCCATTACTTTCTTTCTCCCTGGGGGTTGAAAACAGCAATAGCGAGCACCCTACTGTAAGACGATAAGGGAGGCTAAGGCGCTTCCATCCTTGCAGAACACACACATTCTAAGGGATAAGCTATGGACTGCTCCGGATCCTTGAAATACACAAACATGAAGTAGCAGACGTTACAAAGCAGAGGCTCTCATCTCACAACTAAGCAAGCAGGGAAAGGAGGGAGGGAAGATGAGGAGAGAATGAAAGGATTTATTCTTCATCTGCGGATGAACATGCCATCTCCTCCTCCCTGTTAGCACAGACTCCCTTGCTTCCCTTTACCTTTAATTGCCAATTCAGCCCTCCTTTCAGCTCTATCAGCCTGCCCTAAAACACCCACTGTCTTTGGGCAACTGGGTTACTGATGACTGATGAGATGACGCATTTGGTAACCCTCTTTACATTCCAAAGCAACATAAGCTATGGCTATGAACATTAGAAACACATTCCTTAAGCCAAGCACACGCTTCACACTCCTCCGACACACTTTCCATGCATGCAGATGGTGTGTGTTTAAAGCCAGCAGGGTGAGGCCCTGCATGTCAGTGTGCCTGGATGCGTGCGTATCTGCGAGATGTGTGCAAGTGTACGGGTGCATGTCTGCGTGTTAGAGTGCTCGAGGTCTCACCTGGGGGACGAGAAATTACCACAAGCAAATTTTTACTGCGTTCATTTTCATTTTGCTGGTAACAAGACCATCTGCTAACCATCCTGCTCCACAAAAAAAGAGAAGTGGGCTACGCCACAGTCACTCCAACAGGCCCCGTCTCCCTCCCACCCCCTCCACCCTCCCTCTCCAAGACAGTGAGGGGCACAGATAACACCTCAAGGCCATGGTGTTGTTGCCAGCCTTTAAACCTCTCCGTCTCCCTCTGCCTTGCTCTCTGTGGTTTTTGTGATGAAAGAGGGGAGGCAGATCAGAGGAAAACATGGCAGCCAAAAGACTTGTATCCACAGCCAAGGCTAAAACCAGTCACTGCCCTTCACCATTCAGCACAGACTTGTGGACACCCACCTATAAGCTCACACATAATTCATAGTCAAACACGTGCACATAACAGACACTGACATACATAATAGCCAAATGTGTTATGTATATACAAACTATGAACTAATGCATGTTTGCACCGACACACAGAAGAACTGATCTGTACGAGTGTGTATGTGCAGCCTGTGTCTGTGTTAATATACAGATGGGCTCCAGTGGGCTGTTACAAACACTCTTTGACAGTGGCTTAACAAGGGCACTGGCTTTTGGCCCCTGCATCTGTGTCGGTGTTGAGTAGCCAAAACACACAAGTGCACGATTAATAAAAGCGTAAATGTATGTAAAATGTATAAATCCATGCATTCAGTTCAGCGTGTTATGTATGTTCAGCTAATACCCTCCCACATCTGTTACAATGACAGGAATCATCTCTTTGCTTCTCCTTGCTACTGAAGGAAGACTCTTCAATAGAACGCTCGGAAGTGTTGTGTTCACAGCAAATAATGACACAGGAAAAGAGAGAGGGAGTGAGAGGAATTCACTGATCTAATTAGCAGATAGTTAGCAGCAAAACAGTTGAGTCCAATTAGGGGGGGTGTTGTAGTGTATGTAGAGAAGAGTTTAAATGCTATGCTGATTATCAAGGCTGTTTATTTGTTCTCTACCAGGAGACACACGAGTGCTAGATTTAGACAAATAGGGTGAGAGTGGAGCAAGTGTTTATTTTAGACTGAGGGTAAGTTAACTACTAGTGTGCCTGAGTGTGTATGTGTGCATTTGTGTCTGTTAGACGTTTGGGTGTTGGGGAATGAGCAAGCATGTGTGCTTGCATGTATCCACCTGTGTGCGTGCATTTGCGTGTCTCCATTGGAAGAGGGCACACAGTTGTCTGATACACTTAGACTCCTCATTAATATCCAAAATCTTCAGAGACCATTTCCAGTGGCCCCAAACTCTGCTTCACTGCCACATACCACAAACACACACCATCTCTCTCACTCTCTCTCTCTGCTCCCTCCTGTCCTCTTGGCAGAGTCTCCCCCTGTCGGCAGGTGCACGCTCCGGTGGCAGCCAAAGTGCCAACCTGCCCTCCATATGCCCGCCTCCGCAGTGCCAGCTTACTACCCACCAGGATTCAGCTGGCCAGCCCTCCCCAAGTCTGTTCCTGCCCCCCCCCCCCACCTCCCCCACACTCATCAGTATACACCCCTAGCCTTTCTTCTCCCACACACACCCCTAATCTCATCCCTCTTGTGCCAGTTCCCCCTCTTGTCTTGCAAAAAGCGGTGAAGCACCGCTCACATCTCATCTTTCCGTGCGCTTCACCCTCCCCCCTTTAGCACTTTTCTCACCTTACACTCTGCTCTGCATTCCTCTGACTTTTATCTGCTGTTCTCAGCCCTCCAAAACATCCCCCAGTTGTCCAGCTCTTTTCTGAGGCCACCCTTGACATGATGCCGTGAGACCAGAGCAGAAACTCACAGAGCCAGGAGCCAGGCCACATCAATCAGCACCGGAGTGTAGGACGACTGCGTGTCAGATCGATGCATCATCCTTCAACTGGTTTTTACTCTGGGATTTATAGGGAAACACGCTCCCGGACCAGTAGTGTACAGCATGTTTCACCACTAGCAAGTTTCTGCTGGGCTCAGGGCATCAACGCATAGTGTGAGAGGAAGTGTGTTTATGTGTGTCCACTCACTTAGGGCCACTGATGTAACCTTGTCTGACCTTTCAGCTTATAATATTTCCCTAAGGGTGTGAAACCACCCCTATTGAGGCTACACCAACACTAAGCAGCCAAAAAAACACAAGTAAACACATGAACACAAAAACACAGCGCCCATTGTGCTGGATGTGACAGAGGATGATATATATTACCAAACCCTCTGCCCTCTTTTTGTTTTCTTTTTCAAAAAAGAGACAGGCATCCTTTCTCAAGTACATATTGTAGACATGCATGAGCAAATACAAACACAGAGTGTGAGATTTATACTCAGCTATAGCTATTGTGCTATTTGTTTTGTGGTCGCTGTAAGGCGTCCATAAACACAGAGTGATGGAGCGCTAATCCTGTGCCCTCTTCTCATTACTCCTCCTCTTGAGGAAGTCATCTGACCGGCCCGGAGCCATCTATTCAGGTCACAGCCATCATCTATCATCCATCATCGGGTCTCTCCCTGTCTCTCTGTCTCACACTCACTCACTCGCACAAATTCAGTGTGCCACACTAATTTGTAATAGGATGTTTTAGACCCAGTCACTGATCACTCGCCCCATGACAAACCACTGTATGAGAACGGCAGACAGTGAAGGAGAGAGTAAGTAAGTGAGCGAGAGAGAGATATGGACAAGGGCAGGAGCAGGATAAAGAGAGAGGAAGAAAAAGGATAGCGAGTAAGAGAGAGACCTTGCCTCGAGTCATCTCCAGTCTTTAACAGGATGTGATGAGCTCTCGCCATTCTCTTAATCTGTCTCCCATGATTCATTTCCATTTCCTGTGTGCCGAGAGGCTGGCAGCTCGGCACCAATCAGCCACACTAAGGCACACAAACAAGCACACACACACCCTGCAAAGCAAGAATCTCCTCAGATAAAGTATAAGACAGAGGTAATTCATTCATTATGCCATTGAATGTGGTGTAGTCTCTGTCTCAGGTCATTCAAATCTGGTGTGGAAGATTACTGACAACCCAGGATCTGCTACCCATCTCCAACCAATTGCACGTCCTGCTGACACCCTGAGGTCATCGGCCACTCATCCTTAACCCCTCCAACACTCACACACTGAGTCAAGAGAAGCCCCCTGGCGACACAGGCATTTACAACCTTGTCTATAAACACTCTGAACACAGGCAAATTGCACTTTCTTCATTTCTTGCCTTAAGTGAAGGGGCTGCTTTGATGGCTAAGCTCTGAAATCCCATCGACTAATGATTGGAAAGCTGTCAGCTTAAAAGACCTCCCCAACCAACCGCAAAAAACACACACAATAATACACACCAACACACAATAGACTACAGAGTTCCATAGTAGAAGAAGTGCAGTTTCCAAATCCCCATTAGCCTCTCTCTGGGTGGTACAGTTCTTCGTTTTCCACTCCTCTTCCTTATAAATCTCAGCCTCACACACTCCTAATTACCCTGGAAAGTGAGGGAGGATTACCCTGCTTCTCCCTCTAACCTCATCCATCTCCTTTTTTGTGCTTGTTTCTCTACCCGCCGTGCATTTGTGGCGCTGTTGAAAGGGCAGGGAACATTTGAGATCAATGGCATTTGCCAGTTTTCATGTGTGTGTATGTCTGTGTGTGTGTGTGGAAGTAAGGGTGTTTATTAAAACTGAGTGTGATGACCTGAACACTTAAGTCTGCTGGTCTAGCCAGCAGATACCAGCAAGAAGTGGACAAAATGTAACTGAACCTCTGTTGCCCTGCAGAAGTGAGTCATCTGGCAACAGATACGACGTGTCCTTTGTCTGTATGTCTCCGCATGTGTGTGCGTGAGAAGGCATAAACATACCTTTTTGTAACACACGTCTACTCTTATAGTTTTATAAACTTTACATATGAGGATTCCTTCCATTCTATCAAATCATTAGTTTATGCCACAAAAAAGTCCTCCTTTGTGTAAGTCCAAGAATGGGTTTTGTAGGAAGAATTTGGCCATCTCTCTCTCTCTCTCTCTCTATATGTAAAATTGTTGTTCACCATTCTGTCTGATACAGGTGGTTAAAAGATGTGTCTCCTGGAGATGGGAGGTAGTCATCTCAAACAGACAAACAGCCTTATGCACTTCTAATTCATTAAGTTAAATTAATGAATAAATGGACGTGGATGGGACTACGGCTCCAGCCTGTCTGGAGCAATAGTCTGGTCAACCAACACACATCATGTTGAGCACAACTCTAATCTTAAAGTCGACGTGTCCAACGGGGTGTCATGGTGCGTGCTGTGTCAACAGTCCTGTAAAGTCTCTGTGAAAGGAGTCATGTCTGTGCTACAGACCAAAATCAATAAAGGGTACTCACCTTAAACAGATCATTTAAACTCTACCACCTGCCTCACTTTCTCTCTCTCTCTCTCTCTCTCTCTCTTTTCATACCTGCTTTTCTATACTATCCTCACATTCATTTTCTCTCCAATGACTGAGTTTATACAAATCATTACTTCCTATAAGCATCCTTATCAGTGCATTACTATATCATAACAATCAATCAAACCACCTCAAATAGAGGATCATTACCTCCATACTTTCCACCCACACCCATTCTTAATGCACTTTAGTCATTCCGGTGGTCAGCTGTTGGGAAGCTTCCAAACTAGTCACCACTCTGCTCTCTAATGTTAAACAGCTACTCATCTGAGCGCACGTCAGTGAAAAATAATACTGACTACGTGCGCATGTGTTATCTGTATTGCCATGCCTCCCTGAGGTGTGTGTGTGTGTGTGTGTGTGTGTGTGTGTGTGTGTGTGTGTGAACCTAGCACCATCAGATGCAGGCAGGGTTTAATTAGAATTCTCTATAGTCTAATTTGATTAGTGGAGGCAAAGGAAAATGATGGCAATTACAGCTCAACTATTTCTGCTGCTGGAATAATGTTACAGGAAAGGGGTGACTACATACACACACACACACACACGTTCAACCAAACAAAATACAAGTGAGCCCACATGCTCATTGCTCTCGCATTCCAAATAAGGGTTCATGTAAGTTCATAGCGACTTAACGCAAAAGAGCAAAGGTGAATGTCCGTCATGATATCCGAGTGTTTGACAAGCACTCTGAGTGTGACACACAAGACCTGCCAACTGATATCCCAGCATACACACACAGCTCTGAAGAAACCGTTTACCATCCCACTGCTGCCTCTGTATGTGTGAGCCTTGTCCACAGCCACAGAGGAGCAGAACAAACAAACCCACATACAACACAATGCACTACACAAACAGTATTGTGTCTCCCTGGTACCAAACTGAGAAGTCTACCAGAGAGAACAGAAAGAGAGAGAGAGAACTGACTGTAGTCCATCAATCACAGTTGTATGTTTATACTGTGATACCAGCGAAGCCTCCACAACCCCTGTGTACCTGTTAGCTCACCAAATGTCTGTTGGAGTAGTGTGTCACTGTGTGAGGTGTTTTGTGTGTGTGTGCATTTATGTGTATGTGTTCCTGAATTCCAATGCTTCACATTTAGAGTACACACATGAGAGTGGTATCGATCATCATTTCCAAAAATTACCTGTTCTGCCAAGTACAGAGCTAGAGTCAGGACATGCTTAGCTTAGCTTTGCACAAAGCCCCAAAGCAGGGGGAAACGCAGAACTGCTCCTTTAAGTGATGCAGTTTGAATAATGATGATGAAGTACAGACATGCAAATGTGTGTGTGTGTGTGTGTGTGTGTGTGTGTGTATTTCTGGAACTCCCCCGTCACTGTTGCTGGTGGTGGCTTGTATCCAGAGAGGAGCCAAGGCCACAGGTGTGCAGGGTCAGGGTTTAACAGCCCTGGGTTTACGAGGAGGCTAACGGGGCAGCCGGTGAGATGCGCCACCGCCGACCTTTACGGCCATGACCGGGGCTGTGCCACCTGCGGACTGGCGTGGAACAGATGCCACACCGAAAGCGGGTCAGAGCTTTTATAGAAAGGGCAGAGCAAGGGAGAGAGAGTGGGAGAGAGAAAGGGCGAGGGAGCTAGTAGTTCATCATTGTGACTGCTTTACTGCCACTACTGCCATCTAATGACAGAGCTGTCAGTGCACACAGAGTAGGAGGGATGGAGGGATGAAAGGGCCGAGGTGCAGAGGGGTAGAAAAACAGATAAATGGATACAATGATAGAGTGAACTGGGGGATAAAAGCACAGAGGGAGGAGGAGAAAGAGGGAGCGAGAAGGGTGACACTTGAGTAGATGCTAGCATAAAGAGAGTAGATGTAGCGGGGAGATTTGTTGGAATTGATCGGGGGAGATGGCTTCAGCTTGGAGTGGAGAGATGGAAGAAGGAAAGATAGCGTAGTTAATTGGATATAATGATTACACTACTGCACAGATAATCTTCCGACACAGTATGGACTCCTCTGCTGGTTTTATCAATGAGCGCTCTCTCTTGGTTAGGGTTACGTGTGAGATGGATCTGCACACACAGAAGCAGGTGAACAATATGCACATTTATGAAGAAATGGACACACACACAAAAAAAAAATACACACTACACTTCTCTGGTCCTAAACAAGTGCTCAGTAATCACCAGTGATTAGTCCACATTTTGATCCAGGGCTCAACACGCAGCGTGGCTCGCACACATATCGATTACCCTTGTGTGTGTGTGTGTGTGTGTGTGTGTGTGTGTGTGTGTGTGTGTGTGTGTGTGTGTGTGTGTGTGTGTGTGTGTGTGTGTGTGTGTATGTATGTTTCCTAGAGAAAACATCGACATGGACAAAAAGGCCCTTCTCCTCACTCACACACACACACACACACACACACACACACACAAATTGATTTTTAGAGAGAGTTGGGGATATGGGAGGAGCGAAGAACACAACATTCAGACTGGTTAAGGCCTGGGTAAGTTTGTGTTATTCATGCTTCTCTCAATTAAGACATTTGATAACCCATTTATTTCAATCCGCTCTGTATCCAGTCCTGACTGGTGGACAGGATTACAAATTGGTTGTGTGAATATCTGATGCCCCTCAGTTTCTGCAATCTTCTCTGAACTGAGTTTGGCTGGATTAGCTCTCAACACCAAAGCCTGTCACAACAAAACACCAGCTCTTCTTGCTCTTTAACCTCACTTCCCCTTTCGCCTGCTTGCATCTGTGGTTTCGGCATCACTTCAAGATTTTTTTTCTTTGCCTGTTTCACTCTCTTGTTCTCTGCCTCTCTTGTCTTCCCAGCCCATTTTCTCTCCTCATCTTCCTCTTTCTCTCTTTCTGACTGCTTTACCCTCAGGCTCTAAGCGCAGACATTTTGGGGGGAAAACAACAACAACAGCAGAAGGTTCTCGTGGATCTGAGCACGGAAGTCAACTTTAGCACAACGCAACACACATACGCCAGAAAGACATGCAGATAAATGCACACAGGCATTACAAACATAACACATGCGCGCACACACAGTATGTGGTTTAAACTGAAATCACTTTGGAGAATAAAGGAGGGAGATATGGAGGAGGATGAATAGAGGCTGGAAGGATACAGACCGGTGTATGAAGAAGGGAGGGACAGACCATCAAGAGGAATAAAAACATTAGGAGTGTAAAAGTGAGGAGGTGGCACATGCAGAAAGAGTGACCGTGACCCATCCTCCATTTTGAAGTGGTTGCTCCCTGGCTTTGCTCCACCTTGGCTGTGATGTAAATGCAACCCAAGTTCAAGTGCTTCTTCTCTCTACCTTTATCTCTACGTTGCTCACTGTTGTTCTCTTTTAATCCCTTTCTTCACTTTCTCTGCTCTCTCACACACATACCCCCCCAACCCATTCCTCTTTATTTAACCCAACCTTTTTTGTTGTCAAATAATCATGGAAAACTAGCATGTGTCTGACATGGTCTCCAAGGCAACAGCGGTTAAGACGGGAAGGCAGGCAGGGGCTCATTCAGTGGCTGAATGAAAGAAGGGGGAAGAGAAAAAGCAACCGACAGTGCTGGGAACACACAAACACACCGACCTCAACAGCTTTGGCCATTGTCACAACCAAGACTCTCTCTCTGTGTCTTCAATCTGTGCATCCTGCTGTGGTTTAGGTTGGTGTGGGAAGTTTAGGGTTGACATGGGGCAAAACTCACACACACTCATCTATTTATTAATGGGGAGAGAGGAAATGCCCAAAATGACCATAGGTACCAAGAGGCAAATGAGGGAAGAGGACAAGAAGAAGGATGAGGAGGGAGATGAAGGAGATGGATGGGTCGTAGAGTCAGAGAAAGCCATTGGGGGGGAGGAGCCAGCAACCGAATCCCGCTTTTCTCTTATCTCTCTCCTGATTTTGTCTCTCCTGATTTTCTCATCCTTCCAATTTCCTCTCTCTCTCTCTCTCTCTCTCTCTCTCATACACACACAGACACACCTTTCTGTTTCTTTGCTGTCTTTAGTTCTCCAATATCACTTGAGAAAACATTTATGAAAAAATAAATAATAAAAATAATAATAATCTACAATTGCTAATCCTGGGGTGCTTTGTGTTTCTAGGATACCTGCACTGTAACAATGTGCACGAAACATAAAATAGCATAACACAGAGTGAAAGCATGTAGACAAAATGGTGTACATACAGCTAATTATTTCATGGCCACCATAGTTCTGGCAGTAAAATCATCATTTTAAGAAATATCTACATTAAAATCCTTAGTGCAACACACTGTGTTGTGGGCTCACATTATTAAGAAAACTATGAGAGAACCCAAATTTAGAATACAGAATATAAAGGAAGATTTAGATTTCTCATATAAATATTTGAGTGATGGAAAAAAAGGAAGGTAAAGCAGATAAAGATAAAGGCACAGTAAAAAAAAAAATCTAAATATGCATTAATAAAACTAAACAATTCTGCAGGAGGACAAGTAATGTTTGAGTTTAGCAGTACAGTAAGTCAGCAAGCTGTAGATGAAAATGTGCCAAAGTAAAATATCCCTGGCAATAACCAGGTAGGCTGGGCAGCAGGCAGGTTTAGAGAGGTCTATTAGAGCGAGCCATGGGCTTGTAGAGTGAAATGTGAGGGGTAAAACTAAAGCGGCGCTGGTTATAGTCTAATTGCACACTCCACCTGCTGACTAAAGCACATAAATAATGTATCTCTGCTAAGTGTCAGTGAAGTGTACCCACTTCTGCTGTAGGGAAACAACAGTCACACACAGATGAAAACACACATTGACCAGAGGACGAGCACCTTTGTACAGATTGAGATTACAAAATGAAACAGACTATTTAAACTGCAATATGTTTGATATATCTTTGCAATCAATGTTGAGAGAAGACTGAGCCGGCACATCATATATTGTACACAACATAGCGCATATATTTTTGTTTACTTCACATGTGTGTAAATGTACAGTGTGCATGTCAAACAACCAAAAAGCAGGGAAAACCATAATATATTTATAGGAAAAATTCCATATGAATACACACACACAAAATAAATAAAATAAATATGGTAGAATGAGCCCGGAAAAAAAAAATTCTGCCTTTCTTAAGTTCCCTTCTCTTTCATTTTCCCTTTCTACCGCTGTCTGTCATTCTCTCTCCCTCTCTCACTGCCCTCTCTTGGCTGTCCTCTCCACAATCAGTGCCCAGTGAGCCGTGAGACGCACTTAAGCGACGACCGGCGGTAACCTCACGCTGCCCTTGTACTCACTCTTTTTCACGCAGAGCCACACACACACAAACACGCAACCACACACATGCACGTGTGTGTGTGTGCGTGTATGCATGCGTGCAAAGTCACCGGCATGGGCACAAAGGCACACAGATACACACAGACAGATCCGGATAGGCAAATCACACATACAAAACCATATTTGCTTCTCTACTCTACTTGTCGAGGGGTTGTGTTGAATAAAACACATGCTGCCACTAGTGTCCTATTTACCTGCTGACATCCATGCTGATAAAGGGCTAAAAGCTTAGAGAAACAGAGTGAGAGCTGTTGTCACACAGCATTACCAGCCTTGGGTCAGCACCAGCAGTACAAAGACAAGCGTCTCCTTAGATGCACTTCAGGGCTAACCTCAAACCCCCTGTGCACTTTTTCAGAGCACACAAACACACACAGACGAACAGACAAGCACACACACACACGCACACACACACACACACACACACACAGTCAATACCACTCTTCATATACAAAATGGATTTGCAAACATATGCATAAAACCACACAAACATGAAAATTTCCACATCACACACAATTGCCATTAGCTTACCTGGCAAGTAGTAAAGTGGTGCTTTTAGTCCAAACATGGTTACTGCTTAAGTGTCATGAAGAGAGAGCAACTTGTTTCAAATGCGCAGGCAGCTGTCCTGTCCTGGATGACTGAGCGAGAGAGGGGCTGTGCCCTCGCAGCCACCCAGAAACGGGGCTCTGTGTGTGGGGAGGCTGGGCTGGGACTCAGCCTGTCATCCCCGCTCTCTGGTGCTCACCAACCAAGCGTGAGGCTGGGACCGCCCAGCCAGCTAGGACACACACATGCACACATACACAAACACACAGTCAGTCACACAGACACACACAGACAGAGCAGTGCAAGGGTCAACCCGTGAGCACGCCCCCGCTCTCGACCCCCTTGCTCTTGCCCCTGATCCCCTGGGCAAAGGGTCACTGGCTGTCCGTTTCCAAGCAGCAGAAGGAAACACGCTCTCTCCAGCTATTTCTTACATGCACACGCACAAACACACACCCGGGGAGTCGGGACAGCCAGAGAAAGATGTAAAAGCGGAGAAAGATGTAAAAGCTAGTGGTCCGGTGCCAAGAAGAGGTGAAAAGAGGCAGGAGGGAGGATAAAATACAGGCTGGGTAAATCCTGCAGATGAGAGCAACGACTGATTCCTGGGACTGTCTTTTATCCCTCTATCCAAGAAAGATGATCAGAGGAGAGGCTCTGCTTCCTCTGCTACTGCTGCGCGCTCTCTCTCTCTCTCTCTCTGTCATTTTCTCACCCTCCCTTTTTTCTCCCTCTCTTTCACGGCTGATAGGGAGAGAAGGAGGTGGAGGAGAGCAGAAGAGAAGGAGGGCAGAACGAACTCCCTCCAGGCAACAACACAGCCAGATAGCGAGAAAGTGTGTGTGTGGTGTGTGTGGCGTGTGTGGCGTGCATGGGGGGGGGGGTAGGGAAAAGAGATAGAAGAGGCGAGAGCACATGAGAGGGAAATACCAGCCACTACTGATGCTTTACCCGAGGAGGAGAGTGGTCACAGTTTAATTTGGAGTCAGGGTGACAGCTGATTGGACAGCCCCAGTGACAGCGAGAGGCCAACGACTATCAAGGGAGCATCTGTTCACACCGTATCAGACAGTAGGAAAGCATCAACCAATGGAGAGTGCAGACAGAGTGCTGTGGGTCTTCAAGGGTAGCTTACAATAGAACAGCTACATGTTTGGAAGAGGAAAATATAAAACATCCCCCGCCTCCATTCTCTTCTCTGAAAATAAGAGTTCTCGTCTCTGTCTGTGAGCGTGTGGGTGCGTTTGTGTGTCCGTCTAGGAAACTTGGCTTGTGCAACCTAGCGCACAGACTGCTCACCATGCTGCGCTGACAGCAGACTTTCCCCCCTTCTCTCTCTCTTCCTCACACACACACACAGACACACACAGACAAATAAACACACCAACACCCTGTGTTATGCCACAACCTGCTCTGCTCACAAACCTGACTGAGATGGTGGCAGTATGGGTGAGGAGTTAACTATCTGCTGGGAAGCAGCCATGCCAACCAAAAAAAACAGAGAGGGAGCAAGAGAGAGAAAGAAAGATAGATAAAAGGAGAAACGATGGGGAAATAGTCTAGCAAGACAGTTTGCCCTGGGGGTTGACTTGCTTTCGAACCCATTCTATGAAACTCACAGTGGGGGAGAAAGAGAAGGGGGATTGGCAGGAGTTTAGGGAGGAAGGGGAAGGAGGCAGACTGAAGGGTCCTACGCCTTCAGGAAGGACAGAAAAAAACCTCCACAACATGCATCCACAAGCACAACAAGCACAGTTAGAATGAGTGGGAGTGTGAAAGGCATGCTCACAGACAAATGGGGCATATAATCACTAATAGGGACTGATGATTGAAGGACGGAGAGACAGACCGAATGATTGAGCAAGTATTGAATGGGAGGGGAGTCCATAGATTGCGACACGGAGGGAGGCAGAGGGGAAGGGGGGGAGGGGCAGTTACTTTGGGAACAAAGACTTTTTTTATTTATTTAAAGACAGGAAATCAGCAAATGTTTAATTAAGACAAGTACACTATGTCAACAGTGTGTAGGTGTGTGCAGTGTGTGTGCTATAACATAAGGACGGATAAATAAGACTGTTGCAACATGTTCACATTTACACAACAGTCATGCTATATCAAAGTATGTACAGTGGTGAATGTGTGCAAACAATACACATTATCAACACTGGGAGGCATGTGCCTGCTCCTGTGCTGTTTTGTGCAGGTGCGTGTGTGTGTGATGTAGGTGTTGAAGCGTCTCGCACCTTGCGAGACAGGTTGAGAGGTGACGTGTCCCCGAGGTGCTACACAACCAAGTCTGATGACACACAGACAGACAGAGACAGACAGAGGACTAAAAATACAGCATCCAATTTCCATAAGGTGGACAAGATGAAGGCCAGGAGCAAAAGGACAAGAAGATCCAATTGTTTTACACAACACGGGTTAATTTTCAACAACAGCAATCAGAATAGTGCCTGTAATACTTTCATTACTAAATACATTGTTGAATTTGTTTCCGGCTTCCCACATGCTATAGCTGCTAAAATGTTTTAAAAGGAGCAGGTTTTGGTTCCATCTTTTGTGACAAATTGTGATTACTGTGCTGCTTTTGCACTGCACTTTTAAATCACCCCGCAAATTATACGATTATGTTTAAGGATGCAACGAATGAAAATTCTTGGCCAAAGCCGAAAACGAATATAATGAAAAAAATATGCCGAATACTGAACAAGTACCTACGTTCACATTTTTTCTATTTAATTTGCCTTTTGCATGAAATTAAAATGTCAAAATGTGCTTTTTACTTCTTTTACTTTCTGTGTGGAGTGTGCATGTTCTCCCCGTGTCCCCGCGTCCGGTTTTCTCCGGGTGCTCTGGTTTCCCCCACCATCAAAAACATGTTAGGTAGGTTCCCCAGTCAGTGCCGTTTGACAACTCAATCTGGAGTTGGTTCCCGGGCGCTGTACAGCTGCCCACTGCTCCCTTCAGGTATGGGTTAAATGCAGAGGATGAATTTCGTGACAATAAAGTGTGTTTACATTTTAACACTGCATTTACAATTTGTTAAATAATGTTGTATGGGGTTCTCGTATCACGCAACATGAAGACTTCATAGCCTCTCTTCAGGTAGAACTCTCATACTGCAACACTTGTCTTTGTAAAGAGAGAAAATGGCAGGATAAAGTCGCTAACCTGCCTGTCAGCTTGCACTGGTCCGTTTAAGTGGATTTACCATAAAGGCTTGAATATGTGTGCACTCCGAATTTAGGTGCGGCTAGCTTAATTGCCTTCTCAAATACGAGTGACAGAAACACTCAAAGCGGGTCAGGTCGTTTGTTGCCTTTTCTAATAAGTCAGCCACAGATGGAGTGGATGTTCTAGGAGACAATTCAGCAGAACAGTCTGCAAAAGGTGATTTTTGCGTCTTTCTCAGACACTTTAAAATGCTTCCACACTGCAGACATATCACCGTAATTGTTGGGTAAAACATCCCAAACACTGAAAGTGCTTGTTTTCGGCCGATTAATTTCGGTGGCCGAACATTCGGTGTATCCCTATTTATGTTTTTCATTATGAAGCTGCAGGTGTTTCTACATTCATTGCTGCTCATTGTAACAACCAAGTCGCTTATCTGCTTTTAGCACACTGCTGTTGGTCACACAAAACACATCAATTTCTATACACCAGAAGTTTTTCTCAACAGAGAGATATGAAACACCTTGAGTTTATAGAGCAAAGAGAGATTAAATCTCCATTGATTTATATCAGTAGGTGAGACAGAGATAGGAAGACATCATTTAGGAGAAAATGTCATGGGTTACTGCTTTAAAATGAAACCATGAGCGTTCCACAGTTCAGTGACGGAAGGGGACATTGACAGGTAATAGAAAAGACTCATCTGGTTTTATTATTTTGCTGCTCATTAAAAGGGACAGGCAATGCTAGAGAATAGCTATCATCCACTGTTAAGGTAGTGTAATGAGTCACATTTGACAAGTGCACTGCAGAAGAAGGCACGCACACCTGTGTGCACGTGCACACAATCCCCCCCACACACACATACTCTGAAAGGCTATAAAAGCTCCCTGGGGACCAATGTAATGTTTGTTACTGAAAACACTGTGATCAAAAAGTAACATGAAGAGGTAGAGGAGAAGGGAAGGGAAGAGGAGGAGAACAAAACAAGTGAAAAGGAAAAGGATGAAAAAAATGGGATGGGAGGCAGGGCACAACAGTCAGCTGACAAAGACATGGATGAAGAAAGAAGGAGAGAGATAGAGAGAGAGAGAATGATCTAATGATCCCCCCCCCCAAAAAATTTTTTTTATCACTCTCTCCATCGTTGTGCATGTGTGTATCGGAAGGGGTTGAAAGATGGACTGTCTTCTTCCACAGAAGGGAAAGCAAAGATAAAGCATTACTCTAATCTTTCCCTTTCACACACTGACTCTGGAGGTGCCCACACACACACACACTAAACTCTGATGATTGCAAAAAACAGGTCAGTTCTTTAGAGTGGGTGTGGGAAGAAGGAAGAGAGAAATGGGGGTGTGTATTGCAAACAGCAGCATGAGAGTGGATGTGCATACCAAAAAATAAAAAAAAAAAATGTTTTATGTATACTATAGGGCAATTCACTCTTTAAATTGAAGACATCAAAATAAACACAATATAACTGATTAACAGATGAAAAAGCATTTAGTTTTAATTTGAAACAAAGACAAGGCCGCTATGTCAGAACCATATATTTATTAGAAAATATCCCAGATCCCGTCAGAATTACTGTTAAGTATGGGCTTCATGTAACAACATGATGCACATATACTGTAGAAATTGGCAGCACTCTCCTCTCTTCTTCCTGACAGGCTTATATAAGATAAGATACCAGGTGATGGCGTAATGAATAAGACACAGGCCTTTGGTGTGAGAGACCCGGGCTCGAATCCACTGTGAGACACCAATGTGTCCCTGAGCAAGACACTTAACCCCTAGTTGATCCAGAGGCGAGAATTGTAAGTCGCTTTGGATCAAAGCGTCAGCTAAATGAATAAATGTAATAATAGTAAAGGTACAGACGTGTGGCAACTAATCAACATAACAAATGACAAATTGTGACCATGACAATATATGCATATTCATACATTCTGTATGGCTGGGTGATACAGTAAAATCTTCATGACTATTAAAAAACACATCTGCCATTATCAGCGTATATATAAGGATAAGAAAGTATAGCTAATTGATGGCCGGATGGACATACAGTATATGTTCTAATATGGCAAATTTATGCTAAATCATACAAATAATCAAACTCATGTTTAAAATGGTGACTTGCATTCTACTGTTATGCATTACATGATTCCAAAACAAAAATTCCTACACATTTTTGTTATCCAAATCATTGATTCTGGAACAAATTTACAATAACAGAATAAGATTCCATCGTCACAATTTGATTCTGCTGAAAGTCACAAACTGATAATCTTTCACCATCCCCCAGCCCTACGTGTCAATACAGAGAGACCATCCACCTTGTCTGACCTTATAGGCCTTACAGCAAGCGGCAAAGAAAAGAGTAAGAGTAAAAGAAGAGTTTTGGAAAGAACAGTGTGTAACAGTTGAGAGTTTCAGAGATTTTATATTTTTAAAAAAGTCAGTGGGACTTAAGTGCGCCGTCTCATATCAAATCTGACGAGAAATTATATCTCGTCACCCTTCATTCACCCCTATTTGCAGAGACCCGCACACGCTCCACCATTACATACACCCATTTAACCTGACCTCTTGCTGGTGATTAGAAGCCTGTGAAGTGTGTATGTGTGTGTGTGTATCGGTCTTTGTGTGTGAGATGCTTCACTCCGTATGCTAATCACAGCCTAGCACTGAGAATTAATTTGCAAATGTGTCATTACCCATCAGGCTCAGCAGCAATAACCCTGCAATTACACAACTCTCGCCTGGCCAGCTGAGCACCGCACATGCATGCAGGCAAATGTATGCACACACATGCTGCTTCTATAATGCTCAACAAATACACTCTGATATAAAGATGCTACATTCTGAAAGATATTCCTTTCGGCTCTACTACCAAGAGAACGACACACAATGCTTTGTGTCCAAGCGGTATCCAGCGTGTTTACAGTGTAATCACAGCTCCTCACCTCAGTGTCAACAGGACAGCAGCAGGTCAGTTGAGCACTTTCACACACTCCTGTTTCTTAGCAACATTATCTAGGAGTGTGGCCTCGTTAAGAACTTCAACGGAATCACACAACGCTTTCAGATCACAGATACAATAACTGAGCAACATATGCGTGTGTGTGTGTGTGTGTGTGTGTGTGTGTGTGTGTGTGTGTGTGTGTGTGTGTGTGTGTGTATGGGTACTTACCTGTGAAGTGTAGGGTCAGGATTAGGTGAAGTGTGCAATGAGGAGGAGGAGGATGGTTGACATGGAAAAGAGAAAACCAAATGCATGCATTTTATTTCAAGTTAGAAGACATTTATTATCTCTTTCAGACATCTTTGCAGAAACTTTATATATTAACTTGAATCATTTTGTGTTCTAACAGAAGTGCTGCATAGACATGTGACCAAAGAAAGAAACAAAATGAATAAAAGAGTGGGGAAACATTACACATTACAAAGGATACTGAATATTTTTGTGACAATAACATGTTCTATGGGTCTTGCATTCATTAGATCTTAATCCAACGGAACACCTAAAGGAGATCACATTTTTCAGTCTGGTGAGAAGAGGGTGAAAAAGCAGCAACAACAAACTGACTGACTGCTGGGTGAGTTTTTAGGTCATTACCTCAAAAAGGCTGGAACCTCCTTGTATTTTAATGTTGAGGTCAAACAAGGATGAAAGTAAAAGTAAATGTTTGCTCAGTCACTGGATGCAAACCACCTGCTCTCAAAATCAACTTATCACACCACCTAATATGGTAACAGCTCATTCACACACACCAATATGTACGAGAAACTAACCCACAGTGGCACACACTCATATAAAGCATGTCACACACCTGTCACACGTACTCTGTTGCCCGGTGCAGTCACACCTTCGGGTGACAGCAAAGGTGTGTACATGCAAAATGTGTCTGTCTTTTCCTTCACCAACAGCTGAATTTGCTTGACCTTGAATTTAAAGAAGAACTGTCAAACAACGGACAGCTGATGAGCACCAGACAAAAGGCTAAAACTGAGTATATTTTTTGAAGAAGAATGTCAAATACAAAACAAATTTAAAATTCATTAAGAAGATGATCAGGCATTGCTGGCAGATAACCAGATACATAACCTGATATGACACAGAAACCATAAACCAAGAAAGAAAACAAAGAAAAAGAGGAACTGAAGCTGAAGTGAAGAAGAAGAAGGGATGTTTTGTAATCTCAGGCCGCCGTCCAACCACCGATGAGGCTTTGATGTTGCTAATCCTGCCTAACTCAGTTTATAAAAGACTGTGAAGACAAACACTTAAGTCTCAAGTTAACAGATTCATGTACTGGAGACCCTGCAGGTATCACTGCAAGAGAGAGTCTATTTTGACTATTTACTTTGGCAAAATAAAGCACATCGCTCCATGAGTAACTTAACACTTCCAGCGAGGACGAGGTCTGGAGAAATTCTTGTCAAAGTGAAGGATAATATGGTGCAAGCTCCCTGAGCCAAGGGCAGCATTGGTTGACTGTTATACACAGCACATCTGGATTGATCTCTGCTCAGCCAGAAAAGCTAGCATAGCCATTGTATACACATAATCCAGTCAGGGTTTTTTTTCAGGTTATCTAGCTGTGCTGACCTC
Organism: Micropterus dolomieu; assembly: GCF_021292245.1. NCBI lineage: Eukaryota > Metazoa > Chordata > Actinopteri > Centrarchiformes > Centrarchidae > Micropterus > Micropterus dolomieu. Next base: position 20,743,411 of record NC_060169.1, read on the forward strand.
CTTGTTGCTGTTATGACAGTAATCAAGTGATTACTGCTGTCATGCTCTCCCTGAGCAAAACTGACAGGTTAGTCCACAGCGGTGCCAACATGTACTAAAGAACTGATGTTTAAAATTCTCTACATGACCGTTGTTTTAACCAGAGTATGTTTGTGGTAGATTAATCCACACACTCCACTAAGAAAAAGACACTTTACTGAGGAGCTGAAATGATTTGAATCGGTAACAAGTAACTCACTTTGAGAAAAATAATACATTTTAACAATTACACCCGATTCTAGATGAAGTTACTCATTAAAATGGATGATTTATGCAGTGTGGATAGCCCTATGAACATTCTCCAGAATTTCTCTCGATGACATCTTCACTGGACTCTTTTTTTTTGCTTTGAGAGTCACATTTTAATATTCGCAAATCAAGCCTGTGCTCCTCATGTTCACCGGAATACTGTCAGTCCTGATTTGAAGTGGATTTCCCTTTTAAATGGCTGCTAGGCCCTTATTGTGGCCGACACTCACACACACAGAGACACACACTCAAGGGAGCCAGGTGGGGGGTGGGGGGGGCTGGCCAGAGCTGACAATCTGATGTGCCGTCATATCATGTACCACCCACAATGCCTTGTGGCACACCTGCTTTCTAACACAGACAACAGAAGCGTCCCTGTTCCCAGCCGAGGGAATGCATCGCACCACCCGTCTCTGCTCTGATGAGGCTTTTTATAGTCACTCAGCTCTCTTACCTGCATCCCCCAACCCTTCATCTGTCTCCATATCAAATACATCAGATCTGCTGCCTCTCAGCGAGTCCCATTGTGATTAGGCAGAAGAGCAGAGAACCACAGACAAAGTAGTGAACCAGGGAAGAAGGCAGGAGGGAATCTTTAAAAGCACTGCTCATTTGATTAACAAATATGTGTGCACATGTGTGCTGCATGTTCTTCTGTGTAGTATGTGTGTGTGTGTGTGTGTGTGTGTGTGTGTGTGTGTGTGTGTGTGTGTGTGTGTGTGTGTGTATACAGGGTGTGTGCGTCTGTGGAATAGCCCAGGGGCAGGTGTATGATATGCAAAAGCAGATGAAGTAACCTGGAGAGCAAATGCAGCAGGAGAACCCTGCTTTGCAGCAACATGCCACAAAGAAGCTGACAGGGTGGGATCTCACACACACACACACACACAATTATACACACATGCATGTTTATTTACATGTACATAAACAAGAATAGCACACATAATCCAGTGTTCTTGATTTAATATTTAATTGCATACCCACAAGACTGCATTCACACACACTCCAAGCACACACAAAGAGCTGCTGGCGGTGTGTTTTTCGCTTGACTTGTGCTCTCCTGTGACATTTCCTCATTGGCTTGTTTGTCTCAATTATCCCTGCTTATTGGACAGAGATGGTTAACCCATTAACTCACAGACAGAGGGGAGGGAAAGGAGAGTGAGAGAGATAGAAAGAGACAAACAGTGAAGGAGAGAGAGAGAGTTGGATTATGGTTCGACCTGCCTTGGGCGTGTTGTGAATCACACAACTGTACGAGGCCACAAACATGGGCTGGCCTGGCCGGGCGCCAAGCAAACACACAAGTTGTACATGTACACAGGCAGCAGAGAGCAGCTGAAGGGGCAGCGGAGCACTAGCACCTTAGGGCCTGTTGGAGGGCCTAAGTTGACCTTCCTCTCTCACCAATGTGCTACTGGATTTAACACACTCTCCTACAACAAGGCTGCTGCGTTCTGTGTGTGAGTATTGTAACTGTGGGTAAGTGCATCATTAGATGTGCCAACATGTGTGCCTGTAAGGTATGTATGTTGGAAAGCTGTGTGTGTGCGTGTGCATGTGTGTGTGTGTGTGTGTGTGCATGCGCGTGTGTGTGTGTGTGTGTGTGTGTGTGTGTGTGTGTGTGTGTGTGTGTGTGTGTGTGTATATATAAGGAGGTTGCCTTGCCCCGTGTCAGGCCTCTGCTGTGTTCGGTAAGTGAGGCGTGCTAATACTGCGTGTGCTCAGGTTTCACGCATCAGCACACAGTCGAAGAGACTTACCCGAGGTCACAGACTGTCAAACCCTCCTCCCCTTCTCCACCTTACCCCTACATCCTCCTCCATTCTGTGACTCAATCCTTCCTTTTCACTCACTAAATTCTTTACCTTTAGCCAGGCTTCAGCGCTATATCTTTTAGTTTCCTTTTGCTCCCCCCTCCCACTCTCCCTCTTTGCTATCAGTCCTCCCTTCCTCTGCCTCTCCTCTTCCCCCCTCCTTACTCCCTAGAGGATTCCATCATGCTCAGTCTTTTAGTATCTTTAATGTCTTTTACCTGTCAACAGAGGAGAGAATGTGCGAGCAGCTCCCCAACAAAGGAAAAACACCTCCTGTCATCTCAGAATATTCCGCAGGGAGGAGGGGGCAGGGAGGGAGATCGACAGGGGGACAGAGGGAGCTAGAGATAGGATAATGAGGCAGAGGGAATGTTGTTCTCTTCACACGTGTTATATAAACACAAGCTGTGTCATTCCTGAGCAAGTTAGCGGTTTGAAAACAGCCCTTAAATAGCAACATGTTTTAAACATGCGTCATATTTCAACACCTTCATATAGTTGGACACAACACACACCCCATTTGTAAACTGCTTTTGTACAATAAGCCCTTGTTTTAATGACAAAGAGCGACTCGTGCATCAAACTCTCACAGATGCACTAAAGAACACAGACAAAATATACACACATGACCTCTCTCCAGCTTCAGACAGCTATAGTCTGTGAATCCTTAGCAGCTCAGTTCAGCTCTACCACACTCCACAACAGTACCAGCAACACACATTCATACGGGATAAAACTATAAGCCGTGCAATCCAATCGGCACCTCACTCAATCTGTGACTGTCTCTCTATCCCATGCCCAGTGTGTGTGTGTGTGTGTGTGTGTGTGTGTGTGTGTGTGTGTGTGTGTGTGTGTGTGTGTGTGTGTGTGTGTGTGTGTGTGTGTGAGTGAGAGAGAGAGAGAGAGTGAATCCTTTGCTATTACTAATCTGCTGGCACAGCCCCCGTCCTCAGTGTTGCCCCTGTCTCCATATTATTCTGGGATTAGCTCGTGTGTTAGCCTAGCCGCAGCCCACAGCCTGAGCTTGGGAGAGGCAGCCATCTTAGAACAATGCCTATTGATGAAACACTAAGAGGCTTGATTGGATTAATCATCTCTTCCTCTCCTTTTTTCCCCTTCTCTAGCTGTCCCTCTTTGTTTGCATTCCCCTTCTGTCCTTCTGCCTTCCCTACTTCCTGTCAAAGCTCAATAACACACAGATTTCGTTGTTTCTCCCTTGGGACGAGATGACGCTGTCAGCGCCCCCTTGTTGGATAACGGACGCCGGTTTACGAGGGCACTTCAAGGTAAAAAGTAAACATCTAATTAAAAGGAGAATCAAATAACTTCCAACTTATAGTGCATAAGTAGCAGGCCCCCTTCTTAATGAAAGTGAAAACACTGCCTCTGATAATGGCTGATGACATTGAAGAATCTAATCAGATGCAAGAGGTTGAGGGGCAATTGTGACAGAAGACACATATAGGTTGTGTCTTTTCTTTCTTTCTTTCTTTCTTTCTTTCTTTCTTTCTATGAGACACATGAACAAGAGCTGCCAAAATGTGAGGGAGAGCAGAGTGAAATAGGGGTGAATCTCTGCAGATTTGGCCTGTGTTTAGTTGGGGCACTCTACCAAGTGGCAATCTCTAGCCTGGGCGGCCTTTGGCCCACTGTCCCCACCAATCATATTCCAACCCCAACTACGCCAGCGTGGACCCACAGCAACCCTCCAGTCTGGTGCCAAACACCCGCACCCACGCGCACGCGCACACACACACACACAGCTCATACAAACACTGCAGCCAACTCCATTTTCAAACACGGATAACAACTGAATTAACACTCTGTGATCCTCTGCCAAAGCAGAAGGATGCTCCTTTATACATTCAAATACATACATGCATGCGCATATACGCAAACAAGTACACATGTTCACAATACACATACACACGCGCGCGCACACACGCAGGGCTGTTTGGGTGGAGTTAGCTGTGGTTAGATTTTAAATGCCTCATTCAGTCCTGACGTCTACCTCTGTTTTTCGATTTCACTCTCACTCTGTCTTTTCTGCTGCTGCAAAGAAAAATAGCAAATTACCGTTTCATGCTGGTGTTGTTGGGGTTAAAGCTATTTAGATGGCTCCTCTGAATGATACTCTAGTGTTTGGAATGCAAAAATTGGGTTGAGAACAAGGGCGAGGCAGAGTGGTGAGTGGTGAGGTCAGGTGGATGAAGGACGGCAAGGCAGAGGCAGTTTGATGAAGTAGCTGGGACATCATTTGTTCCCCGACCCGAAGCACAAAGCACTTGAGCTAAATGCATCTCATTTATATTTGCAATAATAATGACCACACATGCACCTCCTCACCTTTCCTCATCGCTCGTTAAATCTTTCCCATTTCTTTCTCCATGTCTTATCCTTCCCCGTCTCTTACTTACTCCACCCATGGCTGAAAATGGTTGCCTTCTCTCTTTAATGCTCTGATCACATCACCTGTCTAATCTGTCCACTTCTCTGCCTCCTTCTTTCTTCTCCTCCTTTCCTTGTCTCAGCTTTATTTTCCTATGACAACTGCACTGTTTAAGGTATTGTACGAGCGGCAAACGCCTACAAAATGCACAGCTGCACACAGAAGCTCTGACACTAGTTTTGTTTTTGAACAAGCCAACTGACACAGCTATGGTCATTTAAGGATGTTTTTTCTGTTGAAAATCACAGTAGGAGAAAAAAAATGGCAACCAGCTAAAAACGGAGAGAGGCCATCACCTGACATCACAGCTATTCATCCTGCAGAGAGCAGAGAGCTGTTTGGTCCTCCACCAGCATGAAGAGGAAAGGCCTTCCAAGAATCCCTCCTCTCTGTCTTTTTCCACAGATTAATCTGTCCAGCAGCCGTATAAATCTCTGCGCTCACTGTGGAGAAATGCTGCATGTGGATAATTTATGTACGACTCAAAGACGAGATAAACCTTGGTAAACCTCTCTTTAAATGGCCTAAACTGACCTCACGCTACACACACTATGTTTTGGCTGTAGCACGGAACACTTAACAATGTGTGCTTTTGTGCTATGTGTGTGAGAAATGAGATGAGCTGTAGGTTTACATTACCCTGCGAGCACGTGTGAGTTGTGCTGGTTGTGCTGCTTGTTAAGGTGTCATGATCATTTATGGCTGAGGTCAAAACAACTCTCTCCTTTACCAAAAGATGGGAGGAGAAGGGGGAGGAAGGGCTCAGGGGAGGAGAATTAGAGAAAGAAAAAAAAACATCAGAGGGGGGCTTGAGATGGCTTCAAAGGTTCCTGCTGTAACCATGGTGTTGCTGAGCTTGGTCACTGTGGGAACAGACCTTTCACAATGTTGAGGAAGAAGAAGCATTTTTGTAACGGAGGGGAGGTCGGCTGAGTCCCCCTCACAATTCACTGTTCACAAAAAGATAACAGAGTGTTTTATCGCTTTTAGAGTTAATAATCAAGTCATTTATAATTACTTATAAGAAAATATACAAGAAATAGCTAATAGATGTGATAAACACATACATACTGAATAAACAAAAATGTAGAATTTGTAGATAATGTAACACTTAAGGCCTTGGACACTCTACTGCTGTCCAACACCCAGTAGCAGTTTGGTGGCAACAAACAATTATTTTCATTATCCATTCTTCCATTATTATGTTTTTGAATGATCAATTTTCGTTAAGTCGAGAAAATGTAAAAGAGAATGTTCTAAACTTGCTTATCTTGTCTGACCCATAGTCTAAAACCATCAACATTTAGTTTATGATGTGAGAGAAAGAAACCTACTAAATACTCACATTTTTAAAAGCTTGATTTTTTTGTGGTAAACGGTTATTTAAAAAAAATATAATTAAACAATCACATAAACAATTATCTTCATTATCAATAACCTACTGAAACATGTTTTTTTTTCAAAGCTATAGTGAGAAAAGTTTGGTGTGAATGGAACATTTTCTTGATGGATTACTTCAATGGTTAATACACTTGCTTTAGTACTATAGTCAACCTTCTTATGGGCTAGTTTGATTAATTAAAATTGTTAATATCATCTAATATAAGTAAAAATAAACTTATATTATATTAAAGTTATATTATATTCCCTTCCAGGGACTTATTAACACTTCAACCCACAAGATGAAAATGCATATATTTTACTTTTTTTTGGCACCATCTCCAAAGTGTGTAATCCTGCTCGACAGTTGGATGGAAACAGTTTGTGTCTCCTAGCAGACACCTCTCTAACGGTATTGGATACAGATGGTGAGCAGAGTTTTCCAAAGATGTTTTGGAGAGAACATGATGAAACAGAGAGTCTTCTGTTTCAAGACATTGTTATTGCAAAATTAGCATCAGTCTTGCTGATCGTATTGCCAATCTCTATTCTCAGACCTAATCTCTCTGTGTGTGTGTGTGTGTGTGTGTGTGTGTGTGTGTGTGTGTGTGTGTGTGTGTGTGTGTGTGTGTGTGTGTGTGTGTGTGTGTGTGTGTGTGTGTGTAGGTGTGTGTGCGTGCGTGCGTGCGTGCGTGTCTGTTCCTTCTGTCCCAATAGTAACCAATAATACTTTCTCCAATATGGTCCTGCAGTTAACGGAAGCTGTGTGATTTAGATATTTGTTTGCATGGACAGAGAACAAAGTGTACTTCTGTGTGTACACATGTGTGTTTGTGCGTGCGTGCGTGTGTATGATTGATTTCCTGTCAAAGTAAACGAACAGGCTGAATCTGTCAAACGAAGACAGGCACTTTAAGTAGTGACCACTGCAGCAGGATTTACAGTACTCTTAACGATAACACCCTCAATTAGACCAGCAGAATAGCGTCCGTGTGTGTGGTTGTGAGTGTATGTGTGTATGATAATAACACATAAAGTACAGAATAGTAGGATGAAGGGGTTATGAGTAAGCGCTTCAACACTTCGATTTCCCCTCTTGCTGTGATGTCACTGAATTTATTACTAGCTCTTGCTTAATACCGTACTCACCATATATCAGACACATACACACACACAAATACACTCTGAGAGACACGCTGTCTGTTCGTGTCGGGCTTATGATGAGGAGCAGAGCGAAGGGGGAATGTGATGAGGGGGAAACAAACAGAGCATGCAGACGGATGGCTCCTTTCATTCAACGAGCCAGTCTGAGATGAACACACACTTAGGCAATACGTTGTCTGGTCCCGGCCTTCATCTTCCTGTCTCCTCTGCTGAGAAAGATAACTAACACTATGGTACCTTGATGTGCTGATAGTACCACTGAGGACCAGCAGCTAAAAGATGCTCCCTAGGTTGATAGGCTAACTGCAGTAGTAGAGATGTGGGTCGTGGGCAGACACTACAAGCAGTGATGACTCCCACTGTGTGAAGAATGGGGATAATAGAGGATGGCCCACTCAAAGTTGAGCAGGGAACAGTGACAGGGGCACAGTGGGGGTCACCAGAAGGGAGAGTAATTACCTCACCACACTCAAGGTGCTTGAATTGATCTGTGACCTATGTGGTGTGAGCACTTGAGGGGAGGGCCGAAAGACATAGGGTGTCAGAGAGGCATGGAGCAAGAGAGAGGGCAAGAGAGAGAAATGACCGTTGCAAATACCCATTTCCTGCCGCCGCGGGGTCATGCCTGAGCGCCGCCAAGAAGTGTGGGACAGAGCGGAAAGGTGGAATAACCGAGGGATAATCTTGTCTGAGCTCCAGTGAGACAGGGCAGGGGGCTTGTTATGAGAAAATGAAAGGGGAGAGGTGGAGGAAAGGAGAGCCACGGGCCATTAGAGACACCTCAGCTATACATAACGGCAGGTAGTAGAGAGAGGGATGCAAGTAGCTCAGTGGAGTGAAGGTTAGAGAGGGAAAAGGGCTGATACATACCCTGTGCAAAAACCAACATAAACTAGAACAACGTTACACATGTATCACATGGCACCCAACATGGTATTTTTGACCACATATACTACAAATATCAAGGTGTAATGACTATTTCTGGTGACTACTGTTAATGCCTTTAGAAGATATTAACACATAATTATATTCTAAGGAAGCAAATCTTTAATAATGAGATAATGATGACCAGTCACATTCATTGTTCATTTCACACAGCTAGCACAGCAGACTTTTAACCCTCAGAAAATTGTGTAACTTTTAACGCAGCCTTTAAAATGCAAACATTCAAACACTGTTGCAAAAACCTCCCAATGATTTTTAGGCTTTTATCTTGATATTAAACTAATATTCATATTCATCGAGTTGATTTTTACACGAGGCAGTTCCTGCTACTTTTCTTTATAGAAAAAGTCTAGTCGACAGAACAATAATAATCCTTTATCACCATGTGGTCTTAGGGTCTCACTCACGTAAGTAGGTGGCACAATTGCAGGCAGAAGAGAGAAGAATGAGGAAACACAGAAAGTATGAGGAAAAAGCACAAGATGTGGTTAAGTTAGAGAAAAGGGGAGAAGAAATAACTGAGATACAGTGAAGAAACACAATGTTGGTGTTTTCTACGCTCAACTCTCAATTTTCTGGATTCCTATTTTTCTCCTTCCTCTCCCTACTCAGTTTCTTCCTCTAACTTCCTATTCTGGCACAAAGCCTCTAATCAGAGGGTGTCTGCTTTGTCTTAGGAACATCAAAAAATAGTATGTCAGTAGCATACACAGACTTCTGTGAACATGGATATGTCCTCAGATATTTTTACTCTCTCTCTCTCTCTCTCTCTCTCTCTCTCTGTCTTACCCTCCTTCCTGCATCTCCCATTCACTCTCCTTATCCCTCACTGACTTACATGCTTCACTTCCACTGCTGTAATCTCAACAGCATTTGCTTAGCTAATTAATGGGGCAGAAGGTTGAGTACAGCTCAACCGAGACAACTCCTTTTCTTTGTCTCTTGCACACATGGATAACTTCATAGTAACAAGGAAGCGGTGTAAGAAAATGCAGGAGGGCGAAAGAAACAGACAGATAAATTTATGACTAGAAGACTCAGACGTTGAGGAGTAAGTTAATAAAATGGTCAAATTGACAATTGTCTGCTTAAAGGTTCACTGTGTAAGTTTTAGTGGTATCAAATGGTGAGGGTTGAGAATTGCAACCAGTGCATTCATGTGCTCCTCGGATAGTCCCATTTCCCCGAGTGGTGAAGTCGTTCTTCCGACTTCAGTGTGTGTTCATGTGCTCTTAAGTCGGAATGGGGAAACAACATGCACGCAAAGATGTGTTGGATTAGCATTATCAGAGCATATAAACAACACGCAGACATCTAGTTCACTTAACGTGGATAATTCCAATTATTAGCTTATCATTGTCCATATCGCCTGTGTAAGGGATCTAGATAACATCTGGTTGGTTTTGACTTGGCCAATGTCAAAAAAATTTATTTTCTGATTAAATGCTTTGGTGATGTAAACAAACATCTTATTGGTAAATTTTTTTAGCATCCATGGAAACAGGATCACTAATCAGAATGATGTCAGTCAGGTTAAATATTGTCCATGTAACCGCAGCTATTTATGAGGTCCTGCACATCCGAAAACCATGAAATTACTTATATTAACTAAACTTTTTGCCCAACTACTCTGAAAAATGCTAGACATCTACAGTATCCAGTTCGCACATACCACAGTGAAATCATTACCAGCACACTGAAGATATTGGTATCTACATTTATATTAATTTTTACAGCTAAATTGCCACAAAACCCATCTGTAACTATACATGTGTTTGGATACTATACTCATTTAGGCTGCGTGTGCAAAAATGAACCCATTGCTTATTAAAGGTGTGTGCAATATCTGAAAAAAGTCATGCTAGTTATGCTGCTCCCTGCTGGCTCAAAAAGTGTCTTTAATTGCTGGGTTCATCCATTGAGGAACATTGACATAAAAGAAAATAGCAAACTGTAGAAAGAAACCAAAAAAGAGAGAGCGAGAGAGACAGGGACAAAGAATCAGAGAAAGGCCAGGAGGAAAACGGATGTACTGTAGCTGTAGGAGTGCAAAAAAGCAAGGCTCTTATCCAGACACTATGCTGTGCAAAATGTCACCTTATTATCAGAGCACAAAGGCCAGCCTCACTTTTTCTGCCACCCGAGAAACATGATACCCAACGTATTTGCACTCAAAGAGAGCACAAGATGCATGGGTCAGTCAGCACAAGGGCATTTTGACACCAATAATTATTTCCAAAGTACCTTATGATGAACCATTAGTATCTTTTTTTGTGATTCTCAAAATAATGCAAATAACACATTTCACGGTTTAGAAGCAGGCTAACATTTTTCTGAACTATTACACACTTCAAATGTAGTAAATCAATTATTGTCTTGACCAGAGATGCTCACAAGTCTTTGAGCTACAGTTCAAGTCAAGTCTCAATTCTCACGTGGTTATAACGAATGTTGTATCACCAACTGTGTTCAATCCAGGCTGCTTATAAAACTCCATAGCTACGTATAAGGAATTCTGTAACTGTAACCTGTTTTTCACTTACAGAGCACAACCATGTAATGTGCAATGCAATTAATGACAGCTTATTAACTACTGTAAGTCAACACATCCTCCAGACTCTCAAACCAGTGTAATGTTATAACTAAATAAAACTGACTAAAAATGATTAACAATGAACCTGTTTGCAGCCAACAGTAATAATTAACATGATGGCAGCCAGCGGGGCGTGAATAATTACGTTAATTGAAGTTTGGCAAGTAAACAAACGCTTAACACACTCGGAGTTAACCTCCAGTATGTCGTAGCTAAAGCAAGAAGCAAGCTAACGTTAATGACCAATACTGAACTAAACATGTTTATTAACCTCATGTTACTAACCTATTTTGTGTTCAGTGCTTCTTCGTTTGGGCCTTGTTGTATGAAGTTTTAAAGCCAAAGTTTATGATGAATGGCACAGCAGCTGCCGCTGTTTGTTGTCCTCTCACACGTGTGGCTGCGAGCACGCACCTGATGTTACCTGTTCCTTAGGCAGGTTATAGGTAACCGGACTTGTTCACAAGTCTTTTGAGGACGAGTCTCAAGTCGAATCTGAAGCCGCTGTGTGTGCGACTTAAGTCGGACTCGAGTCCGAGTCTCAAACTTGAGTCCCCATTTCTGGTCTTGACATGTAAAAAAAATCAATTAACAATCATTTACGGCTGTTAAAGTAATTAAAAAATCCTTTAATTTACTACTTTTAAAGAGTAAATCTTTTATTAACGCTGAATCGTAATGCTCCCTGTAATAAAGAAGTGGTGCTTGTACTTCTGATCCTAATCAGAGTCAATACTCCTCTGTATGTTTTTTGAGATTTTAGCTGATTTCAGCTCACGGTTTTGGTTTGCTGTTCCATGCGGATGTTTCTCCACAGCAGCGGCAGGTCAAAAGACCCAGGTTTTTATAACAGGAGTAGGTGGAGACCAAACTATAGCTAATAGGGGAGTGAACATATGACAAGTGTCAATAAAGACAATTCTTGTGGCATGACGAGTCAGTCTATCCACTGGATGTGAAAGAAGGTCCATCCATCGTCAACCGCTTATCCTGCATACAGGGTCGCAGGGGGCTGGAGCCAATCCCAGCTGACATCGGGCCAAAGGCGGGGTACACGCTGGACAGGTCGCCAATCCATCACAGGGCCACACATAAACGAACAACCAGTCACACTTACACTCACACCTAAGGACAATTTAGGGTCACCAATCAACCTAGTCCACGTCTCAATCTTTTAATGGCTTAAAATGTGTCCTTGCAGGGCGCCAGTTAGTTCACTCCTACAATGCACGTCTCATGTACAGTCCTTGCAGCAATGGCCTATGTTCAAGTCCTTTGCTGCATTTCATCTCCTCTTTCTCTCCCACATTTCCTGTCTCTCAAATGTCCTATCATAAATAAAGGTGAAAAAACCCTCCACACACCACCCGAAAAAAATCCTTGGCCCATCTATGGAAGCAACACAAGAAAAACTGTCATATTAACACTTTAAACACACAACTTTAAGTAAATAATTATTTTTAAATAAACTTTGTGGAAGTGCAGATTGCATTATAATTCTTCAGTATTTTCTTACTGTATTTACACATTTTTTCTGACATTTCAGATGTCAGAAAAGAACCATAATGGTGTGTCAGTTGAATGCAAGCTTCAAACAGCAAGCTCCACATTGCCTGCATTTATCATAGTATTTGTGTTCAGTACAAAACTACTAATGCCACATTTATCAAGTTTTCATCCGCAATTTGTCACCCCACTTTTTAAACTCACGTTCCACTTTGCAATTTGTGTCCTCAAAGAAATGGAAAATGCAGGCAACAACAAGAAAAAATATGTAACATCATGTCCACTCAATGCTATATTACAAACAACAAAGAAGCCAAGCTGAGAGACCAAGAAAATTCTTTTTAAACAATCATTAGCTACGGATCCCAAGCCTCTCATCTATAATCTGCAAGACGGAGTCCAGAACATATTTCCCAGGGACATTAAAATCATATCTTATACTTCTTTTTAATCACTCTTATTTTCTGCTTCCTAACTCTACATTCTTTTCCCCTTGTTACATACCTTTACAATACAAACCACACTGAAACACTCTCACTATATTTATCAGGTGTTGCGCTAAAATCCTTCCTGCTTTCTCTCTATGCCCTACCTGTTCATTTGTACTTGATTTGGACATGGACACACACATCCCCAAACTACAAGGTGTGGTGTTTTTGCTATGGTTCCAGTTGTGCACATATTTGATTGGTGAAACCAGACACAGAGAATAATGAACAAGTAAGCATGACAAATTCTGTTTGTAGAACAGCAAACTACAAGCTGAGTCTAGACATCTGTGTCTTTCTATATGTGTGTGTTTGTTTGTATGCAACTGCAGTCGATCCACATATACAGAGCATTCTATATTAGCTGTGAGACCACTAAGCAATATGTTACCTGCACAGGCTTCAAAATATAATATTTTCTGCATTTGATATTAACACAGGATGTATTTGACATTTTACTGTTATGGATTTATTATTTATACAATAGTAAATTAAACCATTTAAGACCTCTTATGTTGCTGTGATTGACCACACTTACTTGGTCAATAGCTGATTAGATTAGGGCTTTTACAAAGAAACAGTGGCAAGCAACAGTTAAGTTATAGTGTTTAGGAGGTAGTTGACTGTGGCTGAGGTTAGCTTTTGTGGGGGTTTTCCACGGCTTTTATTTTGGGGTAGACCTCGTCACACATCATCAATTTAAGACAAGCCTTATTCTTCACCACTGACGTCACCCTCTACACTGGTAGCCAGGAAAAAAAACACTTTAGATTACTAAATTTAGTCATAAGATACAGATACACAAAACAGCTTTATGTTCTATCGTTCCATTATTTTGCATAATGAATTTCAACTATGTGCTGTACTCAAGAGTGTTTTTCATTTGAGAGAAAGACCCAGACTGTGTTCATTAATGTCACATCAGCGTAAAGGTTATGAGTCAGAGCAGGTCAGGGTTAAAGATCATTGCTGTGTGTCATTCATTCCCAACCTCCCTCCTCTCCTTTCCTTCCTTCTTACTGAATCATTGTCACCTTGCTTACTAGAACCTTTGATCTTCATACTTTCTCTCTCTGTCTCTCTCTGTCACACACACACACACACAGTAACACCCAATAGCCATATGGATGCCGGTGGTGCTGCAGCGAGAGCCGGGCAGGGGTACGTTATTGATGTCTGCTCTCACAAAGCCAAGGTCTAGGCCATGAATCGCAAACTCCAGCCTCCACTGGCCCCAGACATTAGCAGCCTCAGATAAGACATGAAGGATAGCCTGCATTATAGGAAAAACAGCTTCACTGCATTACCCCCCGCCCCCACCCCTCCCGCATCCTTACAAACCCTCCTCACTAACCTCCACACTTACACACAAAACATATGCACATGTACACATGCACACTAGGTTTGTCCATGGTCTAGATACAGAAGTGATATTTTGTATTTTTACCATGTGAGTTTATTTTGTGTGGTGTAACAGAGGAAATTGCGTACCACTGGGTACTTGTTTGTATAGATTTGAGATCAGTTGCAAGAAATGAGAGTACAGTCAGGTCAGCGGCAAAAAGGAAATGATGGGGAAGAGGGAATAGGGAAGGAAAATCATACAAATTCACAAACAAGTCAGTATTTTTCATTGTGTTGATGTAAGCTACGTTCGAAATTAGGAATGTGTTGCAGGATCAGGATTAGAACAACATTTCTTATTTGATTGGTATTAGCTTTAAAAAGTCCATTGCATTGAAGATACTTGTTTTTTCTAATGTATAGGCTGTATATTATCAATGCAGAACCATTCAGCGCTCATACATTTCTCTATTGTTTTGTCTACTTAATATTACCGGTTAGGAAGCCGAGTCAGCAGACATTGAGTGTTCAGTGATGAAGGGCTTGGATTCAAAGTGGGAGCAACATCGTAAGTCAAAATGAAGGGCAATTAACTTGGTCCTGAATGTTACATTATTCAAAAACCCAGTGCACCACCATGACCACACAGCCATTATCCAATAAGCATTACCTTTAACTTTTGCCCCATGCTGATCTGAGGTCAGAGGTCTCAATCTGGTGACTGCCGGTGGCCTCCTGGCTGGACCTTTCAGGTCAATAAAGTTAAAAGGTCAAGCTGCAGCCTCGACACCCACTGGACATGTGGTCAAAAGCCATCCATTACTACCTACAACCCAGATTAAGCAACAGGCTTTAATAGCCTCTGACCCTTCACCTCACTGGCATGGAAACCCTGCCGTGTACCTGAACCATGAGCAACATGAACATAATTTGGGGCCAATGGCACTGTGAACAGAAATAAAGCCAAAGCCCTCCTTCTGAGAGTTCTTTTTATGCTTTTTGTGTTTTGAGGAGCTACAGAAGTGACAGCAGAGGAACGAGGCCAGAGTAAGCTTGGATGTTGCATGAGGTCAATCTGAGCTGTCAACAGGCTTTTTAATGTTCAATCACATTTTAGTTTGGAACCAGAAATCATAAACACTCACGGAACATTCGGTGTATCTCTCTCCCCTGATTGTTCACATTGATTATATCTTGATGCTCTCAGTGAGTGTGTGAGGACACAGAGGAGTTCTCTGCTTTGTAGCTGCAGATTACCATACTGTTAGCTCTGAAATGATTTTTAGCACTTTCCTTGTCATCAGGATGTGTGAGTGGGGGCCTTATTTCAGCTATTATGGGCTGGGGTGCCATCTACGAGCAAGCAAGCATGAGGATGGATAAACCCTGTCTCCAGCACACAAACACACAGTGACACACACGCTCTCACACTCACGATCTTGATCATCAGTGCCAGGCTCCTTCATTATTTAATCAGAACCACTCTTTGCAGTGGCTAAATTATTGAGCAAGTGTATGTTCACACAATCCCTTGCTGAAAGGTAGTACAAGGGTTTTCTGAAAACCCACTACTCCCACACAGCAGCGATGAAACGCACAGTGCCTAGCCTTTAACAGTTCTCTTTCTCTGCTATTTTTCGGCCTCCTCCTGATCTCTTGAGTAATACTTTTACAAACACAATAGGAGAAATTAGGAGGAACTGGGTAAGCTAACTGACGTGTTACATATTTCACTAACTGATTTGCTGAAAAGAACAGAGAGGGAGGAGCAGTGTGTCTCCCTCCCTCTCTCCTCCTGGCATCCTCCAGGCTCATAAAGGCAAACACACAGTCAGAAAGACAGAGACACTAATTCAGGATGCAGATGGAAAGGCAGACAGACAGATGGACTGAGGGAAGGACATGCAGATTTTCACTGGCTCTTGGAGGTATCAACGGCCAGACTATGCCACGGCCATCCCAGTCTGACTGTCTCCGCAGAACAGTCCCTTACTGTGGCAGAGATCTGGAGGTCTAAGGGACCAACTTGCTCCCTGCTCCCCCTGGCTTCCCCTCCTCCCAGGCTGCCCCCTACTGCTCCTCAACCCCACATATCATACACACACACACACGTACGTACCATACCCATGCCCCCAACCCACCGTGGAGGCCCTCCCTGCAGGAGCCCGGTAACTCTTCCAGGGACCAGACAGGTGGTGGGAGCTGAGCGGGCACGCGAACGCCAGCCCACTGCCAAGGGCTCGGTGCCAGTTGGCACACAGTTAACAGGCGCACTCTCTCAATGTAGAGCACAGTGCACACATGAAGATAACGGCCTACACACATGCTTGCATTAGTGTTCTTGAGGATCTTTCACCACTACATGCTAAACCATTATCTAAACTTCTAACCCTAAACAAACCACCAGAAGAGTCAAAGACTGGTCAAAATAACCTCAAAACAACTCTGAACTGAAAGTCTTAAGATCAGTTTAAAGGAGTGCGTCCCCCCCCCCCACACACACACACACACACACACACACACAACTGCAAATACCACAATGTGATATGTGATATGATATAAAAAACTTTAATAAATAAGAAAGTAGGAAATGGAAAGAAGAAACTAGCTAACAAAGGACTAAAAACATTTTCATTGGTTCTCCATCAATGAATCAGGCAGGGATCTACAATCGTCAATTCATGATGTTATCCATACAGTACACATATAGACACACAGACACAAGGATATGCAGATGCATGATTTGTGTTGCCAGACAGCAGAATCTGAATAATGTGTCCAGACATCTGGGTGTCATGTAATGTCATGTAATCAAACCAGTTTTTCATATTGCACCAGTAGTACATTCCGTATAAGATACTTACTACACAACTAAAAGCAAGGAGTTTACCTCAAGCTATGATTTGAAAAGAAAATTAGGCTTTGACAAAATAATACAAACCCAAATATATCAAAATGGTGAGTTATATATATGTGAATATAAGAATATTTGTTCCCTCTTGTACCATAACCACCAAATGTCCCATTTTCAATAAAAATATGAATCATTTAACATCCATTCATAGCAATAGGAAACGTGCATTAATTTCGATGTGTGCTAAGCAATCATGAGACGGATAACTTAAAAATCACCATTACAGGAATTCAAAAGGAACTGTCATAGATGGCTATAGAAGGATAGGCTTCTGTGAACACATGACTTAAAGTTATTGCTAAGCAAGGCCAAATTCAAAGACTAGACTGGAGAAGAAGATGTGGAATTTAGGAACTGATCATGAATGTTCTTCCTGTAGAAAAAATTAATTTAGATTTCCTTTGAACATGGAGGAATGGTACAGTCTTGTCATCTTGGGGCTGAAATTCATTGGAATATTGACATAAAAAAACTTTAATTGGTAGATTTTAATCATTTAGCACTGTAGACGTCAGTAGCCAGTTTCACAATTTCTTAAAAAATATTGATTGTACAGAAGTATTTAAATAATCTCAAAGATTTTTAAAGAGCTGCAATTTTCCAAGGCTCAGTGTCGTTCACTATTACTACAACAGTAATCTCAAAAAAATAATTTAAATCAATTTTATTAATATTCTTTTAAACATAAAAACAAATATATATATATTTTTATTTCAGGTCCAAAATTTGATTTCCACTTCAAATTCAGTCGTCTGGTGGCACAAATCTCACCCCACACAGAGACGTGCATACCCTCTCACACATGTCACTGGCAGATTTTGCAGCATGTGTGTTATCACCATATGCCAACTAAAAGAGGCCTCATGTCTTCAACAACAGACTGTCTCTGCATCAGACACCCACACATCAAGCCACCCCAATAAGCGCTACTATGCTTTCCTCCACATTACAAAACCCTTTTTACATATTTACATTTATATTTACAGGCACCTCCAAAATAACACGTGTAGAAAGTCCAATGAATTTTTGACCACTTCATTATTCTTGCTTTGCCCACTCTTAAGGTGACTCCTTTAAGTGCAAAACTATTTGCATGTGTGTGTTTGTGTCTGTGGGCAAGCACGTTGTTGAATGTGAGCCTGGACGGGATAAGGTAATAAAAATTCTATTGACTGTGCAAGGAGTCTCTAATTATAAACAGGCCTACTTTTCATTTAATTTCTATTCAACTCAAACTGACAGACTGACAAGAACAATCGTCTTCCCCTCCCTCTGGAGACATTATACTTTGATAAAGAGAGTGCTTTTCCTGCGTGAGAGCAGAACAGAAAGTGTCATAATACCATTCCTCAACAGTGCTAGATCTGACAGGACATCTACAGGAGGTTTTATGAGACGGAGAGAACTTGTTTTGTCGCTTTACTTATTCATACGCCACTTCCACACACTGCAGCAGGGTGGGGAGCCCGACGTGCCGTATTTAGTGAAACATGGCGGCAACGGACAATGTTCTTACAGACTCGTGATGATATACTCCAACAGACAGGGAGACAGCTGAACACACAGAGAGACAGGCATTCAAACAAGCAGACAGACAGTTTCTGCATTACTGGGGTGTTTAACAGGCTTTTAAAAACATTTCTCTCTCACAACTGCAGCTGTCCCTTACTCTCTCTCTCTCTCTCTGCCTCTTGCTATCCCACCATCTCCTCCTCTTGCTTCTCTCCTCTCTCCTTTATTCTTTCTCACAGTGCATCCCCCCTGCATGCATTTACTCCAGCACTGCTTGCTCATGCCTTCACTTTACCCTCACAATCAATCTATTTTCTTGTTTTTCCAAAGATTAAAGCCACTTCAAGATTAAGGAGCGTCACAAGCTAACCAACTGAAACAGACATTTAAACCTGCATTTTCTGTGCACACACACACACACACACACACTATTAGAAAATAAACACGTCGACATATGCCAGCAGGGGGAGAGCGGGGAGGATAGCCGTTACAAAACTAACACTGCTTAATGGCTTTCTATTCTCTCCTGTTTCAGTCAGGAGCCTCCTTCAGCTGTGTGCTTAGTCTTTGCTCTGTAAAACACTCCCTTCTTCTGTCTCCTTGCCTCCTCCCACCCCGCTCCCTCCCGAAACCCCCGGCTCGAGAGAGGTCCTGTCTCGGGCCAGTAGGATTGTGGCCGACCTTTCCCCCCCGCTAGCTAATTACAGCACCATGGCGACACTTCAAGTACCCCGTCACCCCCGGTACAACAAGTGATTACGTGTGCACACACAAAGAAATACACACCCACACGCACACACGTCAAACCTACATTTCAAATGTAGCAGCAATGACACCCGTACCGTATGTGAGAACAGACACAGATGCAGAAAACATACATACAAACACACACACGGCCCTAGCTACTTTACTCTACGAAGTCATTTAATTGGGAGCTCTTTTCAATCCTGAATGGCAGGGATCGCTCTGACCCAGCTATTACAATAGAGGACCCCCCCACCACCACCACCACCAAGCCCCCTCTACTTCTCCCACCACCTTTCTCATTCTTTCTTCTCATTTTTTGTTTACAGAAGACAGAGGGGAGAATGAGGATTCTTCCACCCCTCTGTCTGCCGTTATAAGAGCCTTTCTTCTCCTCCTCTGATCAGCGTAGACTGTATCCCTGGTCAACAGCAGGGCCCAGACACCTTGACACCTCTGGGTTGTGGCCCCTGCCCTCTGCCCTGCTCCGAGCTCAAGATAAACCTGACATTCTGCTCCTGCTAAGAATGTGTATGTGTGAGTGAATGTGTTTAAAGCCACTTTTTCTTGTGAAATCAAAAATACTGCATGGTCAGATTCACATAAGGAGGTGGCCGATACCCCTGACAAGTCTGCTCCCTCATGACATTACAATTACAGATAGATCTGCAGTGCTTATGTAAGAGCTGGTGATTGGAAACAAAGCTGAAAAGGTGAACTGATTCTGACAACTTGGGGGTCCATGTTAGTAATTCCTCTCTTGTCTTTTGGGGTTCACTTAGTTTATCACCTGCCATTTGAAAACTGGGTCTTTTCTTATCTATTTTTAAACATTGTGACCTGACAAAGATCCAACATGGATCGAAACAGAGTCTACTGAATAAATTTGTGGTTTGGAGTCAGAGGGGAGATGTTGCTTTTTTTCATCAATCCTGTTTTCCAGTAGCCTTGCACTATTATATAATGAGTGTATAACTATGCTCCTTCTGTTGCTTATTTGTTACATGGAGATAAAGCTTTGATATTCATATAGTACAGATATTTGCATGCAGGTAACATAGGCAAGTCATTCTCTAACAGAAGCATATATTTTTTCAGTTATTGCTAGCTTGAATTACTTTAAATCTAACAATTATCCTTAATTAAAGGATGTATTTGTCTCAAATTGTGTACTGGTATAGTCACTCTGTCAATCCCCACCATCATCAGCATCAACAGGCTCTGTCAACCTTTACCAAGGGTTAAAAAGGAAATAAAAAGCTCTGAAAATCCTGATTTCTCAGCTGCATGCATTCATCTGTCTTTATCAGTCTGAGTGAATGCCTGTCTGCATCTCCCTCTCTCTTTCTCCCTCTCTCTGTGTTTGGAGAGCAACAGCACACCAAGGAAGTGTGTCACAGTAAGGATGATGCACAATGTTCAAGAGAACATGGACTGTGTGTGTGTGTGTGTGTGTGTGTGTGTGTGTGTGTGTGTGTGTGTGTGTGTGTGTGTGTGTACATGCTATCAGTGTCTAACAGGTGGAAGACTCTGGCTGCTCTTCTCTGGAACAGTTCAGGAAACAAATGACATTTCCACTCCAAAGGGATGGTGGAGGCAGATATACCATAACCTGTCTGAAGAGCTGAAGACACAATTATACAGAAAAGGAGAAGTGATGTGTATGCTGGGATGGAAGAGTAGAGGAGGGCAAGAAAAAAAACAGACAACAACAAGACATAGAGAAAGGGTTTTACAGAGAAGCAGAAAAATGTGATGGGGATGGGACTGAGTTTGCCTCGTGGCTACGTTCTTTAGGATCTGTTATGGATGTTCCCCTTTCTCTTCATCTCCCTTTCTGTCTGCCTCTCTCTCTCTCACACACACACACACAGGCGTATTAAGCTGGGAATTCCTCATGGCGCTGTGCACTCTTGTGTGCGGCAGGCAAAGCATCCATTATGTATGCCCCACACACACAGTCTCTTTACATGGGTCAGTGCCACACGCAAACATGCACACACACATACACACTTGTGCACACACAGACAACTGCAAACAGAGATACACACATGCATGCATACACAAAGTGGCCCACAGACACCCAAGCCTTGAGTCAAATGCCAGGAAAGCTGCCTCAGGGGCTAAACCTGTGTCTCACACACACACAAAGACACCTTGCTCTCAGACATTGTGTTTCCTTCAGAAGAGTGGGATCCAGTGGCTATGCTAACACCCTGCTCCCTCTCCTTTTCATTTCAGATAGCGAGATATGAGGGAGGGGGAGAGTGTGAGATATAAAGATAGAGAGGTGGCATGGAGGAAGAGAAGGTAAAGTCGAAAAGTAAATGACTAATGTTGAATGAGTTACCCTTAAAGAGAGGGAGGAACAAAAGGAAAGGACAAAGCAAAAAATAAGCTACCATTTCCCACAGCCCTCATTTTTCTATTACTCTAACTCCACCTATCCACTTTTTATCCTTTGCTCCCTCTGCCTCTAATAACCAGGTATATCGCTCTCGCCCTCCTCTCTTTTATCTTTGTTTGAGCATATCTGTCTTCTCCAAACCCATATCCTGTGCTATCCATTTTTTCTCTCTTATCTGTGCAAATCCATGTTGTGCTGCTGTTCTCTTTATGTGCGTCACTTCGCATCTCTCCACTCTCTCTCTCACCCTCCTTCTCAGTTTGACCCTACCTCTCTCCCTCTCTCTCTCCCTCTCTCTCTCAGCGTTATTGAATGTCCTCTTTCTCCTTCTCTATTGTGCTGACGGCAGAGCCAGAAGAGGCACGCTGCGTGTATGTGTGTGTGTGTGTGTGTGTGTGTGTGTGATGCAGCTCTGACCCTCTAATCAGTGTGAGGAGAAACAGAGGAGGACTTGTGCTGCCCAGTAGGGTCAGAGGCCGTGTAGAGTCAGCCATTACCCTCTTTCACCGAGTCTCACACACACAATTCCTGGGCTATACGCCCAGTGAGGCATCTGCCTCCGAACAGACAGTCTTGTGTACAACTGCCCTGCAAGTAATACACACACACGCACACAAACACACACAGAAGAATAGATAGGAAACACCGAGCAACTCTATCAGTGCACTGTTTGACTGCTCCAACCCCAGGTCTCCTTATCAGCTGTCTCTCATCTATCACAACTTTACAGACACAACTTTCACTCTCTACAAACACACACACACACACACACACACACACACCTCTTAGGAGGCCATTTCAGTTTGTGTTGACATAGCTCCAGCTTCTCTAGCTGACTGCTTTGGTGTACAGGGTAAGAACGTTGTGTAAATAACATCTAATATGACTCATCAACTTGTTAAGGAATCCTCCACAGTACATACACTCGCACTCACACACACCCCTCACATCTTTGAGAAAAATGCATGTATGGAAATATCATTAGTTTACAGCAGTTACAGGTCCTTACATTCCTTAATGCCTGTCAGGTTAATGTCTTAGATCTGACACACACTAGTAGCTCTCATGTCACACGCAGTGTACAGTTTCAGGGTCCTTGTATTGTGCAAGCTGACTCACTGTCTGGAACACCTGAATAGAAAAGAGCCATTGTGAATGTTATTAATAACGCCAGTGCTTTCCCTACTATGACAAGTCAAAATGTCTGCAGCAAGTAAGGCCTATTGTTACATGTAGCTGAGACATCTTCACTTTTCAACCATATCTAGACTGCCTTTAACCTAGATGACTATTTTCATCATGGGAAAAATTTGGTCCATAAAAATGGGGATCCCCTATTTTTTGTTGGTTGGTTTGTCTCATACCCATCCCATAATGCACATGTCAACATCCACTCTGGACATATAACTGATTTGGTTTTCTTCAGAGGTTCATCCTACATTAAGCTGAAAGCAGCATGGTGCCCTGATGAGAGCAGAGCGGAGCCAAGGTTGGCCTGTAGGATGAAGTGGCAGGAGGAGGACTGATTGTATTCAATCAGAACTGTAGTCAGTGTCGCCATAAGTGTTGTCATCATCTTCCTACAGAATGTATTCTCATCACCCATGTGTTAAAAATACAGTCCATCCCTTTGTTCCCTAATCCTATCATCTCTCCTGTCCTCTGCTTTGCACTGTTGCCCTTCTCCTCTACCTCTCTCCTCCCTCTTTCAACACCCCCCCTCCAAAATCATTCCCCTCTTCTCTCCTGCTCCATGTGACGGTCCCACACTGTTCCCTGTAGACTGAAAGAAAGGCCAGCTTAACATTGTAGCAGCTTGGCAACCAGGCACTAAAAGAGGGGGTGTAAAAAAATGAAAAAAGCCCTGTGTTTTCCCTTGAGCCTCTTCTTCCCTCCATCTCTGACCCCCGTCTCTCTACCCTCTCTCTGTCTCTCTGATTTTCTCCTCTAAGCTGGCTGATGGCGGTGGGGTCGGGGACCCTGGCTGAGTGGAACTCATTACAGACTCCCTTCATTTCCATTCTGAGTGGGGCCTGTAGAGAGAGCGCACACCAGGGCATTGAGGTGCACTCGCACAGGGAACAGGGCGAA
This sequence comes from Micropterus dolomieu, assembly GCF_021292245.1. Classification (NCBI taxonomy): domain Eukaryota; kingdom Metazoa; phylum Chordata; class Actinopteri; order Centrarchiformes; family Centrarchidae; genus Micropterus; species Micropterus dolomieu. Next base: position 20,767,053 of record NC_060169.1, read on the forward strand.
CACATTGAGCAAGACACCACTTATGAAGAGTGACGGCCAACAGAAACAGCCTTTAATACCCCCACAGAGGAATAAGAGGAGAGGGGGGAAGGGAGAGGGCGGGCGGGCTAGCACGGCAACCACAGAGCGAAGGAAGTAGAGAGGGAGAGATGGCGAGGAGAGAAAGAGCAAAGCAAGAAAATAGTAGGACAAGGCCGAGAGCAGGGCAAGCTGTGGGGCTGACACAACAAGAAGGCTCATTTAATAAACATGAGCTGGAGCCCAGTGCAATCGAGTGCTACAACGGAAAGCTTATGCAGATGAGATCCGACCTAATGACTAAATGGAGTGGATAGAGAAAAGAAAAGAAAAGAGAGGAGGGAGAGATTAAAGAGGGAATAGAAGGCAGAGGCAAGGGAGTAGTGTTTAAGTGTCTGTGATGGAGTGTAAACAGAGGGGTTTCTCTGCTGTGCAGTGAAAGACTTTGTTAAACAGGGAGAATGTGGAGAACTGAGGAGAACACAGCTTTGCACATCACGCAGCTGCGCATGTTAACACTGGACAACCAAGGGCAGCATAGTGAGGGTAGCGAGGAGAGGAGATGTTTACATAAATTTTGTTTCCATGGTAATATTTGATAATTTATTTTATACTAAGAAGTTTGCTATGGAGATATGATCCCGCACAGAAATTCCTCCCCTCGTATATACGACCTGAACTTGAGTGAAAATGGAATGCAGCAACAGACTAGACAAACACACCAGATACTCGTTGTTTGTTTAAGCACCTCATCAGCCACAAATCAACAAACATCAGGGTAATTTGCACCAATTACAGAGCAGCATTTGTGCATCAGTGAGTTCCATTACAGATAAGGGGCCCCAAGCTTTAAGAAAGGAGGAGGTTTGAAGGCATATGCAAAGGAGAGCTTTTTGATAGTGTGTGTGTGCAGGAGATGGGTCCAGCCTTTTGGAGGAAGAAAGCTGTTTACCTGGAACAGAGGATTATGGGACAACTCCCTGTGGCATGTTAGAAGCTGTGGGGGTCTGGGAGGGCTGGGCCTTAAATCAGTTTAGGGAACAGTCACACCTCTCCAAGTCCCTCACCACCACTGTCTCCTCTTTTACTCTGCGTCTGTCTGCCTTCGCCTTTGTCACGCACATGCACACAAACACCCACACACACTCTTCACAACCCCAAAATATTTATCACTTCTGCATTCGCTTTTTGCAAAAGGTTTAAGTCGCAGTTAGCTTTCCAAACTTAATCCATCAGACACTATTGCATTTTCTCCCTGGAGAAGTCATTTTTTTTGCTTTTTCCAATTTGCAAAAAAAAAAGATTCTTAATCTATAAAGTGTAAACATGAAGAAGATACATACAGATCATTAATTCAAATTAAGTGAGTAAGCGTTGGGTGTTGCAGTGTTTCTTTGTTCCTGCAAACTAAGTTACAAAGTTAATATTTTTTACAGCCACATATGTTGAAGCTAAAATAGTCAGCATTATGAAGGACAAAAAAATACTAAATAGTTCAAATAAGATTTAAAGTGATCTCAATGGATGCCCTCCATGAGAAGCTACCAGGGGAGTGAATGTGTGTTGCCCTGCTATCATGGGATTCGTTCCTTGCCCAGTTCTGCCATGATATCGAAACAATAGCAGACAAATTACAGATAACGGGAAAGCCTTGTCCAGGCTAAAACAGTATCCATATGAAGTCACTGAAGGCTTTGTCTTCGTAACATCAGTGACAGCTCTGTCCTCCCTGGTATGTCAAGGGACCACGAAAAATGCTGCAGTGAGATCAGAGAGAGGAGGAGAGCTGTGGGTGGACGCCAAATAGAACACTCCTACTCTAAAGTGGGACAGTCTGTTGGCAGCATGAAGTCTGTGTATGTGTGTGTTTGTGTGTTAAGTGTGTAATTCAATTGTTTCTGTTCCAGTGTAATAAAATGTTTGCATTCCTCACTTCTTCTTCCCATCCAGAGAGTGTGGGTGGATAATTCTTTGTGTGTGTGTGTGTGTGTGTGTGTGTGTGTGTGTGTGTGTGTGTCTATTTGTGTTATTAAATTCACACAGTTGACGTGAGCTGGCGTATGTGTGTCTCT
>NC_060169.1:20769162-20773993 GCF_021292245.1 Micropterus dolomieu
TGTGTGTGTGTGTGTGTGTGTGTGTGTGTGTGTGTGTGTGTGTGTGTGTGTGTGTGTGTGTGTGTGTGTGTGTCTGTCTATTTGTGTTATTAAATTCACACAGTTGACGTGAGCTGGCGTATGTGTGTCTCTCAGTGTGAGTGGGAGTAAGAGTGTATGTGCCACACTGAGTTTAATTAGCCTGTGTGGTGCTAGCGGGGCCGTGGTCAGACAGAGCTGTGGAGCAGTGAATGGGAGCAGGTGTCCTCTGCTACTAGGGGGAGTCAGGGTCCAGCCTCTTGTGTGCCCCTCCCGCCTGCCAACACAGCCCTGGCCTTGACTGATGGGGACAGAGGGCTTACCTGCATGCCTCTCTGAGCCCGAGGAAGGCAGGAGGACGGTAATCACTAATCGCTAACATGTTGCCTTTTGCCTGCCTGGCCTATTCGCCCCACAACAGGGAGGGTGAAGCCTTTAGAAGCGGGGATTGTCGGTCTTATGAGTAAGTCAAAATGGGGAAAAAATGGCTCTGCTATACTAGCACAACAGGGGCTCTGGAGGAAGACCAGGTCAAGAGCTGATAGCAATATTATGGCTCATAGAAAGAACAAGGGAGGAAGTACAGAGGGGAGTGAGTGCCAGGTGGCAGCAGTGGCATGTCTCTGCCACCTGTCCTGGGGAATATGAACCCTTCTTGCTCCTCCTGTTCTCCCAGTGTGGGATGACACTGGCTCCCTGTCTGCCTGGCTGGCTTGCTGGCTCTCATCCTGTCCATCAATCCGTCTGGCCGTCTGTCAGCCTCACTACTAGTCAGTTAGTCAGTCAGTCAGTCTCCCTATTTCTCAGTCTGTTAGTTCATTAGTCTTTCCACTTTCTGCTGCGTGATAAAACAGCTTGCTAGCACCACCTGTATTCATTGTCCCCCTCTCCACTTTAATGTTTACCTCTACCCATCCATTTGCATCCATTTCTCTGCCTCTTTTCTTTATCCTCTTGGTTTATTGCCATCTTCTATTCTACCTCCCTCAACTGTCTTAGAGATCCATATCTCCTTGTTTTAGCCCCATTCCTTCGTTCCTTCCCTAACTCATCTTAGTTTCCTTTCTTCCTTACCTCCCTGGCCCCAGTTCAGCCAAGCCAAGCACACAAACAAGCTTTTGCTATGCACAAGCTATCGTGGCAAACAGTCATTTCAATTACGGCAACCACACGTGTACACCCCGACACACATACACATGCACACACAAACACAGATACACAAATATGCACATGTCTAACAGAAAATAATACCTCCAGCAAAACACAAAGATCCAAAAGCTTGTTTTATTCACTGCCAGCTGCATTCAACTTCAAACAGGTCCTCCTCATGCTTAATATGCACAGTATCCACACTGCAGTTTCTTAGAAAGGAAATGACTCTTACAAAACCCTGTGACTGGATTGAAAAATGTCTATGAAGACATAGAGGTTGTGCTGGGGGTAACATTTCCTGACACTACCTAGCTTGGCAACAGGAAGCAGTTAGGAGAGGCACTGCAAGCATAGCGTAAAGCCTCGACCACGCTGTTGTGTGGAGTACAAAGTGATGTTTGAAAATGCACGAAGACACAGGAGAATGCACGCACACACGCGCGGATGCACATAAACAATCCGTCAAACGCATACATGTACACACACATTCGCACACGCACAGAGGACAGCAGAAACTCCTCCTGCCAGCCCTGCACCATCTGTCTCTCTGTCTGTGCTTCACAGCCGTGCCCAAACAGGGCCCCAGCAGAGTCAGTGTGAAATTAGCTGCCTTTGTGGGGCTTTGTCTGCTTGTACATGTCTGTTTGGATGTACCAGCACGCTTGTTTTAGATGCGTATTTTAGAACATATTTGCTGTCAGACTGTCAAGAGGTAACCCACGTCAGAGTGCTAATGTGTCTGTGTTTGTGTATGTAAGAGAGGTGGAGGGGCCAGGTAACTCTATGGTCTGATCTTATGGCTATTTCCCCTGACCTCTGAACAACCACACTGACATTAGCCTCCATCCACTCCACCTACGCCAGCCTGCAAGTGAGGTGTATGTCTGTGTTTACATACTATTGTCTGATCAGTCAATCCCGGAAGCATATCTGGTACTGGTTGGCCATATCTAGCTTCCAGGGTGCTCTTTGATATTCACTCAGCACTCTGACCTTTCATGAACTTTGACCTGACCTTGTAACCCCAGACTTTTGAGAGTTCTGGCCTTCCCCTCTCTCTCTGCCAACTAATACGTGATAAATCATGTGAGCTCTGACACCGTTTTAAATGCATGCGCACACACACACACACACACACACACACACACACACTAGTTATCCCACTGCCACATCATCACCCCACACCCCTCACATTAATGAGTGCAAAGGTTAAAGGTTGTTGACATTCCTCTCACACTCCTGTCTGAACACTATTGCCCCCCCCCCCCCCTCCCCTCCACACACACACATAGACAAAAATAGAGAGATTTGCTCACAGCACTCTGTGGTACCGTGAAAATCTGTACATGTGCTCCTATAGGTCCTTTAAAGTCAAACAGAGAAGTCAAATAGTTGTATCAAACCTAAAGTAAACATGTAAAAACATTTTACCGCACAGACAAAAGAACCAATAAAGCATCTTTAGAGTTTCAGAGTTGAGGCTGATTCAGTGTGTGGTCTGAGGCTTGGAGAGGGCAGCCTGGGCTGTTGCTAGCCAGACTGATGAAGAACCCTGCTGCCTTGTGACAGATAATCATTGTATTCTTCTCTGCTGCAGAGTCTTGGCTAGGAGACAAACCGTCTGGCAAACAGACAGCTTTACGGCGCAGAGCTCAATCAAACTGTCTCCCTACCCAACGGTAAACACACACACACACAAACACTCGTATAAGCAAGCCTTACACACATATGCGCACAAACACACAGATGAAACAAGCCTAGAGCCAGTGGAGCCTAACCTAGATTGATAACACCAAACAAATCAGTCTGTCGATTCCCCCCACTGCTTACAGGAACATAGCTTTATCAACAGTGACATTTTGATTGTTGCATACTTTACTTAACTAATTAATTTAGAAGTGTTCTAATTCAAATGCCATTAACATTGTACACTGGATGATTTCAGCCATTATTCCTGCATAGATGGGAAGGGAAATCAGCAGTCATGACAAAAGGAAGGAACCCTGAGCCCCACTATGCCAGGCGCCCTCTGCTGAACAGATAAGGTATAACACCACTCTCCATGCTCCATTGCTGAGTGTCTTAGCTATTGGTAGCTGGTGAGGAAATTGGCAACAGTAAAAGGCAAAGCTGATAGGCTCTGCTGCCCTCCTAAGACACCCAATCCTCTCCCTAAGGAGAGGTGGGCTCCTCACTAAGAGCACAAAAGAGGAATAAGGCAGGAAAAAGGGCTGAGCCAGTCCACTGTATATTGAGTGCATAGTATATAGTTTGTGTATGTGTGTGTGTGTGTGTGTGTGTGTGTGTGTGTGTGTGTGCAGTGATGTGAGGACAGCCTAGCTTCCATGCTGTGCCCAGTAATATATTGAATGAATGAAGGAAATGGGATAGAACAGATGATATGTTTAGATAACACCAGTGTGTGTGAGTGATTGTGAGCTGTGTCCTTTCCTTCAACACCATGACTATATGTCAAGTATATGCGTATATGTGTGCCCAGGCATGTGTTTGTCCCATCATTTTCTCCTCTGATGACTGACCCCTCACCTTCATTCCCACCTCTGGACCCTGCAACAATTGGCCCATTGAGGCCCAGGGGCCCCTTTGGCCCCTGAGGGGGTGTGTGGTTGTGATAGAAGACCAGCCATGGCAGTCTGATCCTGAGCTGAGCTAACAGGATTAGAGGAGCCAGGGCTAAAGAGGGGAGGAGTCCCCCATCTGTGTCTCTTGGGGATCAGAAATGACACTCAGCCTCAGCAGATGCCCTTAGATCTGCAGAAAACTATCTGCGAATACAGATTCAAAGGTGGGAGTGAGAGAGTAGCTGCAGACTTTCCATTTTCCTCTGAATCCTCAGAACAGAAGTGAAAATCTTGAACGTGACTGAAAATCACACACACAACTCTTTTTTTCAAGGCCCCCTAGGAAGACACTTCCCTTAACTTCAACTGCTCCCAGTGGCCAACATTGTGTTTACTGGGGAGGGAAAATTGTCTTTGCATGAATAGTGAAGTAGTTGTCCTTAATAGATCTCTCGGGGACCGATTGGTTAAAATGATTAAGACCTGCAGAGCTCATGGAGGATGAATCTGATGCAATCGACAACCTAAAACCAAATCAAACCACTACAGACCAGTTTACATGTGGCTCTAATGACGGCTGGCTAAATCACATTGGATTAATGAATTTAGGGAGTCTCTAATCAAATCTGTATGATCTGGCAACAAGACTGACATCCGCGTGTGTGTGTGTGATTATGGATGTGAGTGTGTATTGATAACAAGCGGAAATAAATCCATATGGAGCCAGGCGAGGCAGAGAAATTCTGTCTACATGCTTCTGATGCAGACTGAAACAGGGTGTCAGGGTTTTTCCGAAATGTAATAATAAACATGAAGACATCAAAGTGTTGGGAGGAGAGAAAAGGAGAAAGTAGGAAGCGAGGGGTAGAAATGAGAGGACTTGCTTGTATGTATGTGTATGAGAGTGCATGCATGCATGCATTCATGATTGCACATCTGGCAGCCCAAAGAGTAAGGATCCACAGTGACCCTATTTAGCTCACCATAATATACTCTCATTAACACCCAGTTTGTGTGTGTGTGTGTGTGTGTGTGTGTGTGTGTGTGTGTGTGTGTGTGTGTGTGTGTGTGTGTGTGTG
>NC_060169.1:20774093-20792022 GCF_021292245.1 Micropterus dolomieu
TGTGTGTGTGTGTGTGTGTGTGTGTGTGTGCAGTGATGTGAGGACAGCCTAGCTTCCATGCTGTGCCCAGTAATATATTGAATGAATGAAGGAAATGGGATAGAACAGATGATATGTTTAGATAACACCAGTGTGTGTGAGTGATTGTGAGCTGTGTCCTTTCCTTCAACACCATGACTATATGTCAAGTATATGCGTATATGTGTGCCCAGGCATGTGTTTGTCCCATCATTTTCTCCTCTGATGACTGACCCCTCACCTTCATTCCCACCTCTGGACCCTGCAACAATTGGCCCATTGAGGCCCAGGGGCCCCTTTGGCCCCTGAGGGGGTGTGTGGTTGTGATAGAAGACCAGCCATGGCAGTCTGATCCTGAGCTGAGCTAACAGGATTAGAGGAGCCAGGGCTAAAGAGGGGAGGAGTCCCCCATCTGTGTCTCTTGGGGATCAGAAATGACACTCAGCCTCAGCAGATGCCCTTAGATCTGCAGAAAACTATCTGCGAATACAGATTCAAAGGTGGGAGTGAGAGAGTAGCTGCAGACTTTCCATTTTCCTCTGAATCCTCAGAACAGAAGTGAAAATCTTGAACGTGACTGAAAATCACACACACAACTCTTTTTTTCAAGGCCCCCTAGGAAGACACTTCCCTTAACTTCAACTGCTCCCAGTGGCCAACATTGTGTTTACTGGGGAGGGAAAATTGTCTTTGCATGAATAGTGAAGTAGTTGTCCTTAATAGATCTCTCGGGGACCGATTGGTTAAAATGATTAAGACCTGCAGAGCTCATGGAGGATGAATCTGATGCAATCGACAACCTAAAACCAAATCAAACCACTACAGACCAGTTTACATGTGGCTCTAATGACGGCTGGCTAAATCACATTGGATTAATGAATTTAGGGAGTCTCTAATCAAATCTGTATGATCTGGCAACAAGACTGACATCCGCGTGTGTGTGTGTGATTATGGATGTGAGTGTGTATTGATAACAAGCGGAAATAAATCCATATGGAGCCAGGCGAGGCAGAGAAATTCTGTCTACATGCTTCTGATGCAGACTGAAACAGGGTGTCAGGGTTTTTCCGAAATGTAATAATAAACATGAAGACATCAAAGTGTTGGGAGGAGAGAAAAGGAGAAAGTAGGAAGCGAGGGGTAGAAATGAGAGGACTTGCTTGTATGTATGTGTATGAGAGTGCATGCATGCATGCATTCATGATTGCACATCTGGCAGCCCAAAGAGTAAGGATCCACAGTGACCCTATTTAGCTCACCATAATATACTCTCATTAACACCCAGTTTGTGTGTGTGTGTGTGTGTGTGTGTGTGTGTGTGTGTGTGTGTGTGTGTGTGTGTGTGTGTGTGTGTGGGCACGCGCACACATGCGTGTTATTCTAGCTGCTTCTCCCATTATGCTGTGTTTAAACATGAGAGAGCTCTTTGAGACAAGAGAGAGCTGCATGAGGGGATCAAACAACCACACATACACAATCACAGTCAAGTACACACACACACACACTTAAGCGTGCTTATACATATACAATCTCACACACCGACATGCACACGCACACACATACAGTATGTGAAAGACACAAAAATGCAACACATTTCCCCCCCTACTGCTCTGATTAATAAAGGTCAATTAGCAATTATAATTTCCATATTTAATCAGTCCCCTGTGGTGGCGCTCTATGGCCTGAGCTTTGACAACTGGCTCTCTCTCCCCCTCTCTTTCTCATCCGCTGCTCTCGCTCTCCATCTTTTGCTTTATGTCACGCTCCTCCGCTCTTCCCATCTCCTACGTCATTAACATCTGAGCATCCCTCCCTTTTCCTCCTCCTCCTCTACCAGCCCCTCCCTTCTTACAGTGTCATCCCTCTATCCGCCCCTCCCCCTTCTCTCTCTATCTTTCCTCCCTTCCTCTGTCCCTTTTTCTCTCTCTCTCTGATGAATGCCTCCCCTCATTAATCTTGATGTTTTTCCTCTTGCTGTGTTCTTCCACAGGCCTTCAAACCTCTCGCTAATTGCAATTAATCACAGAGAGAAACAGATGCTGGGAACAAAGGCAACCTGGGGGGGCCATGAGTCTGTACATGTGTGTGTGTGTGTGTGTGGGGGGGGGGGGGGGGGATCAGTGTGCACGTATCCTCATATGTGTACAACAGGCTGGGGATTTGATGAAGCTGTCAGTCAGGGTGCCACAAAAACGTTGGGTGCCTGTGGACATCAACCTTGAGTTGCGTGTGTATGTGGTGGGTTTGGGGGGTGTTAGGAGGAGCGTGAGTGCTTAAATGTGGTTGATTTTTGTGTGTCGTATAGTATGGGTCAGACCCTGTCACAGCTTGTCGTAGCCCAACCGCACTGTGTGGCGGGGACAATGAGAGCTCATAAAAAAGATAATGACATGAGTAAGTGGACAACAGGAGAGCAAAGAGGAAAAAAGAGCAGCAGCTTCTTGCTTTAACAAGTCTGCAAATAGCTGCTCTATCTGTAGTTCAACTTATATTGTACCTCTGTGACACTCATCTGTCATTTCTGAGTGAAGACCGCCACACAAACAACAGCCAACGGTACTATTAAAAAACAAACGCTGTAAAAATTACAATTCAGCATGTTCCTTCCTTCCCTGTCTGATGTTTACTTGAACATGACGATTACTAAACTCCAGGCAGTGTTATTTTATTCCACCTGCAGAGATTAATCACAGACTATTTTTTTCTTTTTTCCTATCCATCCTCTCTCTCCCTCCCTCCTTCAGATTTATGTCGTCATTGCTGGGCCTTCTGTTTTGAAAATCCACATTGAGAACACACACTATGTACATACACACATACACCGTTCAGCAGAATCAGAGAGAGGAGAGAGAGAGAAAGTGAAAGTGTGTGTGTGTGTGTGTGTGTGTGTGTGTGTGTGTGTGTGTGTGTGTGTGTGTGTGTCAGGCGATATTATGCATCACAGCTATCTGCATCACTTATCAGCCACAAGGAGGCAGACAAAAAAGGCTCCTGGAAAACACAGACACTCAAAACAAAATGGAGAAGAAATGAAATGAAACCACAAGTCATATTTTCCACTGGGCCCATGCATGCGATAATGCATGCACACACGCACACCTAAGAAGCATAGACTCAAACTACAATACTCAAACTAGACATGAGCGTGGATAAACCCATCAAATAATCAGTGGGAGGCGATACAGGGAAAAGATGCGAGGCTCTGCTATGTTTTAACACAAGCCTGTTATGCTCCAAATCCACTCCAGGAACGTAGCAGAATGTCCAACACAATAGACTCCAGTTCCACAGATAACAGACGACAGCTTCTTTTCTCCCGTCACTAGGAGAGGATCATTCTAAGTAGCTTTGAGCCCCTGCATATGGGGCATCAGAGAGACAATAATGAAATCAAGCTGATCTGATATGTTCTCTAGGATTATCACAATACGGTGACCCCTACATAACCCTGGGCACACACCATCAGGCTCCAACTGCAAGATCTGAGAGATAGCAGGGCTAAAAAAAAAAAAAAAAAGGAGGAACGGAAAGGAGGGGAGTTTAAGATGGAGAGATGGGAAGGGAGGCCGTGTAAAGAGTGTAGCACCTCATAAATTGCTGAGAAGACCTGAAGCAGGTGCTGTGTTAAGGCTCTAGGAGGTGTGGGCCTACCCCATGCCCTTTCTCTCTCTTGTATTCTTTCTCTACCTCACGTAATCACAATATAGCACAAATCCGACAATGCATCATTGGCTCCTCTAAAGGGATAAGAAGAACGAAGAAATGAAGAGTGTTACAGAAAAAATAAACTGGCGGATAATGAGGAATAGGAAAGGTCTATCTGTGTCTATCTATTTCTCTCCTCATGTATACATAGTGTCAATGAGTCATTGATAATGACAGCACAGCATACACAGCTAGGCCCTGCACCTCTGTTCTGCAGCAGCTTCATCTGTCACTGCTGCTGTCACACTTCAAAGCCCAAAGCATATTGAGCTGTTTTTCCATTTCTAGTAAAAGTAGAGTGGGAGGAGACCTTTACTGAGAGCCTTGAGGAAGCTCTATTAAGTCTCTACTGTTCTTTTCCTGACAAATCTTACAACTTCAAGAAATGACAAAGCCTTCTTCCTAAAACAACACCCACCCCTCGCATATACACCAACCCAGTCTCTTGACAATTCCTTCCCAGCAGGCTCCACTCAGCCTTTATTCATTTTTTATATATCACCTCCTGTGAGTCTATTGCTCGGCACGCAGCAATCGCTGCACTTAACCCATTATGCAAGGTAACGCTCCCTAGATTGGTCGCTCCCTCCCCGGGATAAATTATTAACTTCCTCCACATCTCGCCATTTATCACCGAGCCCCATCGAGCAGAACGGGAGAACCATTGCTCATATCCATGGCAACAAGGGCCCATTTGTGCAGCAGTTGAATACTGCTGATGGTGAGGGGAGAGATGAGGAAGAAAGAACACAAATAAGACCTGCTTTTATCAAGCTCTCTAGTGTTAGCATCATATCAGGCTCTTCTCTTTGCACTTTATTTTCCTTCGTCTTCTACAGTTATCCCTTTTTGTACAACCTCTATGTGCTGCCCCTCGCCTCTTCCTCGCTTGCTCCTCTCGCCACCCAGTCGTCTCCTCAAGTCTGAGATGGCAGCAGTATGGGTAATTAGATCAGAGCTTTTCTCTCATCTCCATGGAGATGAATCATACAGTCAGGGTGACAGTCTGAGCTTTAGCACTACGTGGTAACCTAATCAGAACGTTTGAACCCGAGCCAGAGAGGCAGCATAACCTAATAATACCAGCATGAACCTGCAGTGACCTGCATCCCTGTGCACAGCAGTGTACACAGACAGGGGTGACGAGCAGGTCTGGTTAAACACACCAGGTCACATCCCAGGCTGTGCTTGTGTGTGTCATTGTGTGTGTGTGTGTGTGTGTGTGTGTGCGCATGCATATGCGCTTGAGTGAGTGTTGGAGCTTGAGAGGAGAAAGACCTCACAGGTGTCCTAATTCATGAGGAGTCGCAGCTCATGAATAATTAAACATAAAATGCAAATGTACGCCTTTGATCATTTACATTCATGTCTAACAGCATTAATTAATCAAACAAACCTTTTCTTTATCCCCAGTGGAATAGGAAAAAAAACTGTCAAAGCGCACAAACACGTACACACACACACACACACACACACAAGCACAAAGGCAGACAAGTATCCAAAAAAGAAAACCCACACAGTAAACAAGTTTACTAATCACACCATTTACCCACATCTGAAGAAACAAAATTCTGTGTGCTGAGCAAGTTAGCAGTGTTGAACCTTGGACAAACCACACAGTGAAGGTGACTTAGTATCTCTTCATGTGAGATTACTCTAATCTCCTCTCATAGCTACACCCACTGTAAGCTAATGGAGTTTGCACAAATCACAGAGCGATGTAAGTATAAGCTCTTTGTTGAACGATGACCACATGTGTTTCTGTGACAGTAAGAACGCTTAGTTGTTACTAAGTCTCAGCAGCAGATACAGGTTGTACTGTAATTTCTGCCACAATATAACATACACAAGCATACATCAACATAGTCACGGGCAAACGCATGCATGCAAACTAACTCATACAGCATGATAAACAATGCAAAGAGAGATGGGCTCCGATTCTCCTGTTCGAGTGTGAGACAGATGGTTGCTAATGACTGTGATGGATAACACAAAAACACAAGTAAATGCAAATACACACAGAGGCTGATCTGGATTTCATAGGCTTTTTGATATGCTCACTCTGAGAGATGGACCTTATAAAACAGCCACTTTTCAGCTGACCTCTTGTTTATAGCAACAGTATCATACACAGAGGGAACGCTCTTAAGAACAAAACAGGTCTGCCTCCCTCCTCCTTCCTATCCGTCCAGATCTCAGTGTCCGTTTTTTTTCTCGATTAGCGGTCTCCTCCTTTGCTTAACCTGCCGCCTTCCCAAACCAACTCCCCTCTTTCCCCCTAATAAGTCTGTTCGTATGCTGTGCACACTTGTAGAGGCCTCACACACAGACTCCGATACACACACAGCCAAACGCCATGACTCCCTGCCAGCTCCACTCCCCTCCTGTCACACCCTTCTGTCATCAATTTCTCCTCAGTAACAGAGAGAGGTACGTCTGACTTATGGAGGATATCAATATATCCAACATAAAAGGGAGGAGGGCGGGGCACACACCTCAGGCTTCTTTTAGGACACCTCGTAAAGCTAAATGATAGTTGAAGGGGACGAGAGATGGAGGGGAAGGCGGGCAGAGAGAGAGAGAGAGAGAGAGATGGAGGGAGGAAAAGCGAGTGCAGGTTGTTAATGTGATGGCAGAGGGCCGTAAATAACTAAGATACAGATCTACAGCATGCACTTGATGTTTGCGGGTGAGGTATGCCTCTGTGTGGACGGTAGTACTAACAAGGTTAAAAGGGACTGAGTGGGACTGAGCAATCACCTGCTGTGTACAGTATGTGTGCATTTGACGATTTACGTGCCATCCACTGGCTGATCAGTGGATTTATGCCTTACTGCCAGTGTCCGAAGTGTCTACTGCTGGGCTGTAAATACCTGTCCATCTCCACTGACATTGCCAAGCTGTCCATAAACCTGTCCCCTAGGACAGTTTCAGTCTCACAGGACAGGACTGGCTAAGCAGCCATTAAACTATCAGTTTACACTTTGCAGGAAGAGTGGGGTGCGAGGGCGTGGCAGTGTGTGCTTCTAAATATTCATGATGCCGTTAAAGGAGCTGTTAAACCAGTTTTCTCTGCGGTTATTGTAAACGGATCACATCGCACTATGGTTAGGCCTTTGACACACACACACACACACACACACACACGTGCAGCTGTACAGATACAGTTGCTGACACACACACACACACACACACACAGAGGTGATTCAGAATGAGGTCAAGGAGTCAGTGTTGAACTGTGGAGAGGATCAATAGAGCTCTGAGTGTTTGTGCACCTCTTGCCTCCCTCCCACATTTTGTATGCCTTTTTGAGATCTCTCATCTATCTCGTCCTCTTGCATTCTCCCTTGTTATTCTCATAAACAAATCCACCACTTCCAGCACACATTCAGTAGAGCAGCCATTACAACAGGGTATCTGTAAAAAAATCAAACATAATCACCCACAAATGCACAGAAATGCAAGCACTTGTCTGCTGTCTGCCATCTCTGCTGTGTGGTATAGCTGTCTGCACTGTACGAGCGTATCTGGATGTGTCCCAGGGGCTGTGTTCACTCTTCTGTGGGAGATCTATGGCTGGTGACTCAAACTCACTGGCACCCCACTAGCAATAGCCCGGATGTGATAGGCAGATGAAAAGAGAACAAGGCAGTGACAGAACGACAAGCAGAGGAGAGGCAGAGAACATGTAAAGGACAAAATGCTTTCTTCCCTGGTTGGGAGCATCTCATTTTTTTCTCATTAGGGGAACTCATCTGAGCTCAGAGGATAAAAGGAGGACTGATAGCCGGTATTTCTCTCTCACTCCATCTAACCCTCTCCCTCTTTTTCTCCCACTGTGCACACGCCACCTAATTAATTACACCCTACCATTGCTTTGCTACAACAACCACTGCCGGCTAATTAACAGCACGCCTCAGTCATGACCCCACTTCAAGGGTTCTGGATGTGTGTGTGTGTGTGTGTGTGTGTGTGGGTGAGTGGTGGGGAGGTAAGATGGAGAGATGGAGGGGGAGAAAGAGAAATATGTGTGTGATACGCAGAGAGAGAAAGCAAAAAGCAGGAGGAGAAAGAAAGAGAGAAGAAGAGGTTGGGTAAAGAGACTGAAAGAAACAAATGAAGAACTGGTGAGAACAGGTAAAAAGGGAATACAGAAATGACGAGCACTTTCATGTGACAGACAGATGCTCAAAAGTAGAGAGGGTGTGAACAGATAAGGGGGAGCACCTCCTCTCCACGCCCAGCTGGACGCTATCAGCCAGGCTGGAGCCAGAGAGGCTGGTGGAGAGTCCCAACTATGGGGTGTTTCACCCCGGACACGTCACTCCCAATCCCCCCTGAGCCTGCCTGAGCCTGGACAGACCTTGGTGCTGCCAAACCAGGCTCCATGTCTCCTACTGCCCCAAACACACTCATACTGATCGTATCAGAGAGAAAAATGGAGCGAGACAGGGCTTAAAAAAAACACACATAGCCTGTACAAGATGAAAACCACGTACACCACATGTAACATCCTCATGGTTGAATTGAGAGTGAGAGAAGTGAAGAGAGAGGGACGGAGAGGGAGGGAGCTATAATTTGTTTAGTGTATGTGATTGTTTTAGCATTAGGTCATATTATTCTTCACCCACGTCACACACAGAGAATTGAAGCCCAGTGGGGCAATCATAACATTAATAGTGCTTGACTGGGCCAAGACAGACACACAGACAGACACACACACACACACACGTGTTTCCTGTGTATCTGTTCAACGGTTTATGTAGAGAATGAGGACAGAAGGGTGGGGAATGAGAAGATGAGGTGAAACACAGAAAAGGGGACCACAGAGGAAGTAACATATATAAGAACAGGAAAATATAGTTAAATGAAGATGTGCCAGAGAGACAGAAATGTCACAGAATTTAACAATGCTCAAAGATTATAGTATTAACTATATTAACTATTAATCCCCTGACAAAATGAATCTTATGAGTGCTTAATTATTATTGTTTAAGATATTATGAAATACATCCATGTAAATATAAGACTGAATGTGAATTAACATTTCCTGCATCTAGTTCTGCCAACTAAAAAAGGTTTGTGCTGCACACAAGACTAAATCCTCATATTTCATCTTGTAAAATAAAAAGATCAGTATAATTATCTTGCTTTAGGTTGGTACCAGGAAGAAGTAATAATTTAAGTTAAGGGAAGCTAAAAGAAGTAATTTAAATAATATATTTCTGTCAGGTAATTGGAAATTGTTTATGCAGTGGTTGATCACATGGGGGATTATTTAAATAGCTTAGAAAGAAGCTATTGGGCAGGATAAGTTAATACTCCAACTTTGTAAATGCAATATTTGTGCACATAGGTGGTAGAACAGAACAGAAAAGAGGTGATTGTACATTTTCATAGGTCTGTTTTTCCATATTGCTATAATAGAAAAATGTGACATCTCTATACGGTCACCGGAAAACCATAAATGAAATATGTAGAAAAAAAAGAGGACAACAGAAAGAAAAGAGTGAGAGTGAAACAGAATGGATGAGTAATGGGCCAACAGCAGAGAAGAGAGGCCATGTTCGCTGTCAGCCATTAACATGGCCAGGACTAAATTATTCACTGCACTTACACAAGCCTGGGCTTACTCAGACTAAAGAGGGCTCTGTGTGTGTGTGTGTGTGTGTGTGTGTGTGTGTGTGTGTGTGTGTGTGTGTGTGTGTGTGTGTGTGTGAATGAACACTGGTTTGTAGGAGGAGGTGAAGGAGGATTCCTTTAAAGATGGGGCTCAGTATTGCCATCCTGTGGCTAGAACAAGTAAGATACTACAAACAAACCCTTTCTATTAGAAGCTATGCACACGCACACACACACGCGAACCAGAATAAGAATATGGGCTTAAATGAGTCTGAAAAACACGCATGCAAACAGCGTACAAAGCTCTAACCTTTAGATGCCCTTTTGAGTGTAATGTTCAGTAACAAGCACAGACATATGCATAAACATACAAGCGCATACACTGCACACAAACCTAAAAAGACAAGGGGTAACAGAGAACCGTTTTGTGTAAAGGAAGCTGATTTCCATGCAGCCTGCTGGTTTAATATGGAACAGGAGAGACAGGTTAGCAGGAGCAGCTGGGCAAACAATACAACCTCACCTGGAGTCATTTACATGGATTGTGTGTGTGTGTGTGTGTGTGTGTGTGTTTGTGTGCGGTTGTTATGTTGAGAGGGGTGTCTCCTGTTGCTGTTCTTCATCATGTTCATTAAAGTGCCGTTGGCAAGGAAACCGGGGGGGGGATCACAGTTTCAGGTAAGAGCAAGACGAAATGGGTAAGAAAAGGCGGGTGTAGCAGGGATGGTTGGAGGGAGATGGAGGAGGGAGTTAACAGAGGGGAGGCAAAGAGCATGTGACAGTGCGACCCATGCCTCCCACTGACAAGCTTTATTACAGTCCCACCTGCAGCGCGACAGCAAAAAGCACTTAGCCCCAGACTTGTCGCCTGCTAGTGGAGGACAGTTTGAGAGGGAGAGAAGGAGAGAGCAGAAAGGATCGGAGGCAGCGAGGGTGGAGGTGGAGACTGGGAGGCTGGGTGGGTGGAAGGGATGATTGAAGTCATAGGGTTACAGAAAGGGAGGGAAAGAAAAGGAGATACGTGAAGGAGTGGGGAAGGAGAAAAAACAAAAGGAAAGGAATATATCAAATATTTCTCAGTTGGTAAGCCAACAGAACTGATAAAAACTCAAACACTTTCCTCTGTATAAAACATCCTCTCTTTCCCTCATACCCAAAATATGGATTGATTTCAGCTCTATAGTTCATTTGAGCTTGTAGTTTGTTGTGGTGTTGTATTACCTTGTAAAGTTTTCCAATTTTTGTCCATCTGCTGAAAATAAAAAGAGACAGATACAAACACATGCACTGCGCAGCCTGCCGCCAGCTGTGCGAGTGTGCGGGCAGTCAGGCTTAATCCTGCTTGAACACCTGTTTCCTGTTGAAAGTGGGTTCAAAGGTCAGAGTCTGGAGGTCTCTCACTAAGTGGTCATCTTTTTCAGGGCTACTGCTGAAACATGTCTGCAACCTGACCTCCCTGTTCTACACCGAGCCTTAACCTCACATCGGGTGGCCTCACCAAGGCCTAAATATAACTTCTACCGAGCCAAAAAAGTAGAACTCTTTGGTCCATGTTGCACAAGGCTGAGGATAGGTAGGATGCAGCTAAATATTCAGTCGTAATAACATAACACACTTTCAGATGCTTTTTGCTGTCATCATTTAGTGCTACTCGTGCAATCTGTGAGAAGGAAATAATTAAGGGGATGAAATGAAGACAGGTTTATTAGTTCCATGAACAGCGACAGCTCGCATCTATTAGCGCTCCAGTCTGCTGATGTATTTGCTGATGAGCTATGGCCAAGTAATGACATGCTCCCCTTGCTGTGGATCTATAGGTCTATCCCAAAGTCTACTTTTTCTGGCTCCCAGGCTCTGGATGGAAAACCAGAGTCACTAAATCAAACCCATCCGGAGGGAAGGCGAGAGAGTTAGAGTGAGAGAAAGAGAGGTAAAAAAAGAGAGTGAGGGGGAGAGAGGGGGTTAACGGCCTGTTTCTCAGCCTTTCGGAGAGAGGAATGTGTTGGAAAGGGTACAAATCAACCAGAAGTGACTACACAATAAGGTCAGTGTGATCAGAGGAGAATCCTGACTCAAATACTAGACACACACAAACACACACAGAAACAAACACATTAAGCACACACATGCAAACACAGTGAGTGATTGAGTCAGGGCATAACCCCGTACCCATCCTTTGAGTGGCTAATAACTATGGCACAATGCCAAACCCACCGTCTCCTGACTATATCCCCCATGCCCGCCAGGACTGGCGCCACACTGCAGAACAGAGCTCTGTTTCTCAAAAATCCTGTGATCATGACATTACTGAATTACTCAGATAGATGGATGAAAAAACAGCCACACAGGCCATCCAGCTCGCTTGCCCCCCGAAGAAAAGATATAATGGAACAGACAATGGAAACACTGTGAATTAATATTTGTTTGTTGAGACTGCTTCCCCTCACTTAGCGCACACACACACACACACCTCAACACCCACCCTGCTGGACTGGAAAAAGAGGGCAGTGAGGTGGCGCTCTGCCAAGAATGGTGCTGCCAAGAGACTTGGTATACGCTGGTCTCCAGTGGCATTTTAATCACACACACATACACACACACTTCCATCTGCTGTGCTTCATGGGAGCAGTGGCAATCTTGTCAGTGTCACTCGAAGTTAGCCCACCCTCCTGCCATCCCAACTGAGAGAAACAAAAGAAAAGAAGAAAAGAGAGGGAGTGGTGGGGGGGAGGGGCAAGCAGTGGCATTCCTCTCCATGCCTCCTCTGTCACCCTCTCAGTCTCTTTCTCCAAACACATCCCATGTCGTCTCTCCATTCAGCATCCTTGTCCTCGTCTCCCCATCCTCCCCATACCTTCCTTCCCCACCTCCCAGCACACTGCTTCTTACATCCCTCTGCTCTATTCATTATGTGCACTGCTACGGTCATCCCTCCACCTGCTGTTCTGTTCTCAGAACGAAAGATACAGAGATGGGCACCTGTAATCACCCCCTCATGGACAGACTGTTCCTTATTCAGTGTGTGTGTGTGTGTGTGTGTGTGTGTGTGTGTGTGTTACCGCAGTATATGTACTCTTGTAACATGGGTGTTTGAGAATTGAAACTGCTGTGTTCTCCATGCAAGACTCTTAATGTGAAACGTTAACCACAGCGGCTAAAGCAGCCTCTCAGACATTGATCCTCCTCCCAAGCAAATGTGGGTTGCCGGGTACTGTGAATTACCCCCCTCTGTGCCCCAACAAGCACCCACACCCCATCTTCAGCGGTGCGCCATGCTCCCACGGTGGGTAATTGTAATTGTATTGAACTGGCCAGCAGCCAAGCGCACATGACTGCCAAGTACAGCTGTGCCATTGCAATCAAAACACACTCACAGCTTATCTCATGACAATCATCAGCATGCGCAATTCCAAGGCACACACATATATGCACACACACAACAAACATAAACATACATATCTCTAAATGTATTTGCTCAGTATGACAAGATCGAGGAGAGAAGACTGATGAAACAATAGAATGGAACAATAAATGTTGAGAAAAGCTAAACTCACAAGAGGTAAGAGCGAAAAACTGTGACAAAAAAGTGCAGACAAAGAAGAGCATAATGGTACACATTTCCTCATCGTATATTCTGCGCTTTGTATTAGCCCTTTATGTCCCTCTCTCCATTAAATATCAGTACAGACAGTACAGCAGAGGGAGGTTTCCCTTTTCCTTCACAATTAACAGTGATTTATTGACTGTGTGGTTGTTTTGAGCCTGAGCGACTGATGATGAAGTATTCAGCAAATGTATTTACGGGTCCACGAGCCTGAAGCACACTGTGGTCAGCCCAGATGTCACATCCTCTCCACTCCAGTCTGGTTCCTGTCTGATAGGGGCTCTTGATGGGACGCAATATGTTGGGACATTTGAAATGAGTTTGTTTTAAACCTTTCTCATCTGATTACATTAGATCTCCTCAACTCTCTCTCACAGACTGACATTCACAATTAACCATATCCAACGTCTTGAACACTGCGATGTTCCCTCTCTCTGTACACCACTGGTCAAAGAAAACATTTCAGTTAGAGCCGTGAACATGAAAGGGAAAGAAAGTGATTCTAAACAAGGATTACTGATATTTGAAATCAACTGCCAAACAAACACACCCCTCCCTTAAGTGCTCCCTCAGAAGCTCCGCCAGTGTATAGAACTCTCTCTCCCACTGCCCCCCTCCCTCCATCACTCCTGTGCATGAGCACTAACGCCACCTGTTGCTAATTGGCTGGAACAACGTTGCATGGAAAGGTCCACACCACTTTCTTTGTTTTCCAAATAAATATCTGCTGACATTTAACAAAAAGTGAATTGGATTACAATCACTTACTATCCCTTTAAGCCAAATATTCTCCCAGACACACAATTAAAAACCAGTGGACAGCAGGAGTGCGTAACATTAGCTGTCTCTTTAGCCTTAGTTTAATTGTTGTATATGGGGCCCGGTTAATGATTTAAACACAACAGTCTTCATGACTGAGATCATGACTGATTGTGCACCTCTGTACTCTATGCGAACACCGCAAGCGTGTCTTGTGTCACGTTTTTAGCCTGAGTGGAGGAAATGGGCCGTGTCCTGTCAGTGTGAGCCGCAGCTTAACACGCATGATGGAGAGTACTTAAATAACTCATGAAAACCTTGTTCTCAGCCCACACTAGACCACTGGGAGGAACGTTTAGTCTTCTACATGGGTGTGTGTGTCTGTGGATGTGCGGTGGACCCCTTTGTCATGACTGTTCAACCAAGTGTCTTCAGCTTGCATTGTGGTTGAGCTAGTGTGCCTGTGTGTGAGTTTGGCTGGTAAGAGAGCTTGAGATGAGTTCCTGTAAACGACAGGGGGGCCCTCACAGCTAAACAGAAATAGCCTTAGAGAAAAGAAAGAAAGAGGCCTGAGCAGGAGGGAGCGGTGAGCAAGAGAGAAATATAAAGCGGGAGACAAAGTGAAAGAAAAGGAGGTGGAGAGTTAAGAAAATTAGATTTACAAAACTCCCGTATTTATAAGTGTAAACATTTGTGTAAAACTGAGAGGAAGACAGAGACAAAGAAAGGGAATAGATACAGAGCGAAAAAGGCAGTCCAGCTACACTGATAAGAGGAGACAGCAGCACTTTCCACATAAATGCACTGAGCTCCAAAACCCACTGTAGTGATGGGCTCCCTCAGGGCATACTCACTCACACACACACACACACACACACACACGCCGTCCCTTGTTTTCTGCGCCTGTGCCTGCTTCATCATGACATCTTCCAACTCATCTCCCAGTCTCACTTTATCACAACCATCCTCTCCTTCACCAGCATCCCAACAACTTGCTGTCTGGCTGAACACTACACTGTATATGAAAAAGACCATAATTCATTGCTCTTGGTTGAGGTTGGTAGCAATAAGAAACAAACTGAATCAGTGGGTCCTGAAGTGGAACTTCAGATTAACAACAGAAGTCTCTTAAAAATCAAAAAGGAGAGCAAGATATGGTGTTTAGGCATTTGCATTTGTGTGTGAACACTGATGGATGTCAGTGCAGGGATGTTTGAGAGTCTTTGTGTACGTTCTGTGGACAGGTTGGGTTTGCTGGTTTGCATTTGCATTGATAATTAAAAGCTGTTGCTATTAAACAATAAATCCAAAGGGGGTGACGGGATCAGATCCCCTGCACATTTGCAAAACAAAATGCAGGGAAATATTATTATTATTATCTCATTATTATCTGATCTCACACAGCAGCATATATAGGCTGACTGTTGTAATGCCAAAAGATGGAAAACGAAGAATTAATCAAGTTTGCGTGAGGGGGTGATAGCTATTGTAGGTATATATAGATAAAATACAGTGGCAGTGGAGGTGGGTGGTAGAAGAGCTACAAGAGGATGATGGTGTCAGAAGATATGACGGTACAAGACTGAAAAGAAGAACTCCGTATACATTTTAGTCACTCTTCCATTTGAGTGTTAGAGCCAACTCAGACCTCATCTCATTCACTCCAGGGGTCTCACTACTTCCTGTGTTGCCACACAGCAGGGTCAGGAGAACACCTCACACACAGAAAAATGGAAACAGAGATAAGATGCCTGCTAAGTGAAGAGATATACATTAATAGGAAATGGTTTATTCTAACCAGAGAGTAACACGAGGGTCGGCCCGAGGAGACTGTGTTGTTCCTCTGCGGAAAAGTGCATTTAGTCAGAGTGCCTTTTCAGTCACAGCAGCACAGGAGTGGAACTCTGTCCCTCAGAACATCAGAGAACTCACCACATACACTCTGTTCAAAAAACATCTAAAAAATTGGTTCATAACACATCAGACATGTCAGCATTAATAAGAATATGTATCTTCCCTCAACCCAACTGTGCTACCACTTGTGTCTCTGCTGTGTCAATGTGTAGTATAATTTTTTTTTTAACCTAATGTCTGTATTATAGCAAACATGTACACTGTATTTATCAATAGGATTTGAAAAGTTATATCTGTTTTACTGCTCTTTTATATTTGTATTGTTCACTGTAATCTTCTTATTGTTTTTTTTTTTTTTTTTTTTTTTTTTTTTTTTTTTTTTTTTTTTTTTTTAGGTAGACAATTTTAAGATCTGTCCAGGGACAACGGATGAAAAATAGCCTTTTGGCTAATTCTGGTGCATTTGCAGCAATGTTAATTAATGTACACTGTCCCTGTCAAATAAACTAATAAATAAATAAATAAATAAATAAATAAGTAGTTGAATGATGAGAAACCAAAGCATTTACTGCCGAATATTCAGTTGTGATCACACATAAAGGTGAGATCAAGAAATGCAACATGAAACAGGACATACAGTGTGTTTCAGAACAGCAGCAGGGGTATTTAATTGCTGCGTTGTCTGTACTTACATCTGTCAAAGATCACATTGGTGTGAAGTGAAATGCAATGGATTGTATAGTAATATTCTATAAACAGGACATTATTATTTTAAGCTATGGCAACGGCTTAAAACAGAAGTAAAAAAGGCATTGGCCAAGGAGAGGAGAGAAAAAGACTAGACTGTATCTGGCCATTAGGAGTGCTATACTCACTGGACAGTGGGCATTCAGCTCGGTCAGCTTTCTCTGGCTCCAAGGTTACTGGTTGAGAAGGAGTGTGGTCACCTGGAGGCTGGGCGAGCCCAGAGTCCACCTCCTTACTGGCTCCAGCTGCACTCTCAATCACAGTAGACACCTGAAAGATGTAAAGACATAATTAACATATAAGAAACAAAGGAAGAATGTTTGCACTACGATGTCCTTTTGTAAGATCAAAATCAGAATTAGAATCGGGTTTATCATTAAGTTTTCACATACAAGGAATTTTGTTTCGGTACTTTCAATATTTCAACAATAAACACAGTTAAGAGGACACAAAAACTACTCCAGTTCAACTGAAGTCTAGAAAAATAAATAGAAAATAGAATATTTTTTAAATAAAAATAGGAACAAATATGCTCAAATTAAAAGTATCTACAATATATCTGTACAGTTTGTGCAGGAATGTGTAAAATATTGATCAAGGAATGTTCACAGTATGGAGTATGAAGAATATGTGCTGAGCTAATAATCCCAAAGATGTGCATTACTGGAACACATTTAGATTTGATTTAAAAACTGAACGTTAATGTAACATGTAGTGTCTGGAATGGAAGGGAGTGAGAGTCCGTGTCAATGAGGCCAGACAGGAAGAATAGAGGTGTAGTTAATTCATCACAACTGAATCAATGAGTGACTTCAATGTAAGTCCCCTACACTAATTACCAACAACTCAAGATATAGAGGTGCCCTGAAAATGTTACAGAATGAAAATTTCCAACCATTATTGAGGCGACAACAACAATATTGACATAATAATCAAATCTAAATAATGAAGACACGAACGGTGCAAATATATAGCAATTAACTGCTGATGTAGCCTGTCATTGGTGCAACCATTTTTAGCTGCTGTCACAGCACTCAGATTTCTGCTATAAAAAGACGACAACAACTAAAGGGGATGCAGCGCTGGGTGAAGAAGTGTCCCTTCCCAGAAGCGAAAGAGCTGCAAAACAGACAGACAGAATCAAAGACGACGAGAGATGGAGAGAGAGAGAGAAAGAGTTTTCCTGACAGGCCAAGTCTGTTTGGATGTGCTCTACTCCGCTCCCCTCCACAGCTGAAAGAGGAAAGAGGGATGAGTCTTCAAGAGAGAGACAAGCTGACCATGAAAAGCAGAGGGAGTAGCAGAGGGTGGCTGTCAGCGAGGGGAGAGAGAGAGAAGTGGGGGAGAGTTTAAAAGAGGCTGTGATGCCTCCCTCCACTGACGAGTAGCAGAGAGACAGGCAGGGGAGGTGCAGCACATCTTAAGACAAAAAGGCACCCTGGGCTTATGAAATATACATAGCTCTCAGCTGGAGACAGAGACACAGAGCGACAGAGCAGAGGAGGGCCCTGAAGACTGACGAGACTCCACTACCCCTCCTAAACACACACTGCTAAAAATAAAACACACAGACACATTCCTAATGACTTCTCATGAGGAGCCCGGGGGGGGGGGGGGGGG
>NC_060169.1:20792042-20817045 GCF_021292245.1 Micropterus dolomieu
GAGTAGTTAGTGTTGTTTTTTTAGTCTGTGTGTGTGTGTGTGTGTGTGTGTGTGTGTGTGTGTGTGTGTGTGTGTGTGTGCGCGCACATGCTTATATTCACACACACACGTGCAGGTGTTTGTGAGCATCAAGTTGCATCACTGCTTCCTCCTACAGTTACAGACTGTGGGCAAACCACAGTAGCTATGACACAAAAACCGACAAATGTTTCGGCTGTTGGCCTATATGTAAATCCGCCTATTGGTCAGGGTGATTTATTTTTTTTTGCAACTGCCTTTCTCAAACCTTTCCATCTGCCCTCTCTTCAAGCCCAGACAGTTGCCTGCACCCCACTATGGTTTAAAAACCATTTAAACAGACCTCACTTAACAATAAACTCACCCTTTGTTCAAGCTAACGATCCAACTCTCCCACGCACTCTTTGTAATGAGTAGTATTGGGATTCTCATGCGAGTGTGTTTGCATGAGTTACCAGAGACTGGGTATATTCACTTCTTTGCTGTACTGAGTTTCCCTAAACTTATCCTCCTCATCAGATGCCTTGGGTGCGCCTCTCCAGTCTGTCTCCAACACGTCAAGTTTAAGCAAAAAAAAAAAAACTTGCAGGTAAATAGTCATGTCTGAGCCTAGGGATTACCTGTACTCCAGAAAACATACACGTCAAACATGCCTACAGGTTTCCTAACCTTTTTCTAAATCTCTTGCCGCCCGCCCCCCCTCACCCCCTTTCAGCCTCTTTGCGGTCTTTCTTCCTCTCTCTGTCTTTTTATTATTATTTTTTGTTTTTTTAGTAAAAGTGCTTAAAGTGCACACGCGAGGGGCTTGTTTTTGAATTCCCCGCACTGTATATTAAACTGTGGAAGAAAAAGGTGAAGGATATAGAGAGGAAAGTGAGTGTCTAAACTGCTCTGTCAGGTCAGGGCAATGAGCCTTTGTAATTTAATTATTGAGATATTGTTGCTTCTTTCATCCATCAGAACAGATGGTGGAGAGTAACACTCAACATACTGGCCATAAAGAACAAGCTGGGATGTCAATATTTGATGGTACACATTGAGCTGTTGCAATCATTGCTGTCAAATGACTCATATGCCTATACAGTATAATTATGGAGTTATACACAGTATAATTAGGGAGTTATTCGCAGTATGTCATGTTACATAACAGAGTGTTACTGTGGATACAACCATTAGGATAGTTCTGAGATTAACAAAACTGAGAGCCTGCAGTCATGATAGTGGCTCCGTGAGGCTGTACTTAGACACTTCAGTGCTCTGAGCTAAATCCTAAACATCAGCATGCTTATATTCTCACAATGACAATGTTACCATGCTGATGTTTAGCAAGTAATGGTTGCCATGATCACTATTAGTTCAGCATGTTATCATGCGGACATTTGCTTATTAGCAATGAAACACAAAGTATGTTGTTGTTGTCATTAGTTTTATAAGTGTTTTGTTAAAGCCAAAGATTTTACATTTACATTACATTTATTCATTTGGCTGACGATTTTATCCAAAGCGTCTTACAACTGCTATATATGTCAGAGGTAGCACGCCTCTTGAGCAGCTAGGGGTGAAGTGTCTTGCTCAAGGACACAATGGTGGAGTGGAGAGTTGAACTCGGGTCTCTCACACCAACCATTTTGACCTGATCAGTCTGACCTGTTGACCTGTAAGTTATTACAATTCCTCCTATGGGGGACTACGAAAGTTGTCCCAAATTTTATGGCATTCCAATGAAAAGTTGTTTATGTATTTACCACAAATGTCAACCTCATGGTGGCAATAGAGGCATCACAGAAATCAGTAAGGTTCATCGTCTAGGATTCAAAATTGCAGCCTATTTAATAATTGCTGGTTTATTTCAGTCGTGACCAAAGCAGTTGACTGGTCGAACAACCAATGCCGCTAGCATGGCTGAAAGTAAAAAAGTAAAAGAATTCGCTCTAGATGGGCTAAATAAATCTTTGCTTTATAAATGAAATAACTGTGCCTGAGTTTACACACACACACACTCATTTTGATATATGCCCTCTCAATAGAGCAGGAATATACCAGGGACATGTAAGATGTAGTGCAGGAGTCAAGAGGTGAAATGAGAAAGATCTAGAGAGGTAGTACTAATTGAGGTTAATTCCACAGTTCAGCATCATCTGCTCTAATCGGTAATGAGGAAGTTGGTAATGGATGATGTCGTAGGACATGGAGAGAGCCTGCCAGCAGAAATCACACAGCAGTGTGGAGTACTGTTATGCCCTCAAAGGATCACAAGACATTAGCAGCTGAGTGCAGATCTTGATATGAAGCTGCAGATAAACAGAGTCCGAAGAGCCTGCAGGCTTGTGCCTGTGTGCTTGTATGTGTCTTATAGAGCGAGGCATGTCAATCAAGACAGTCACAACCTCTCTAGTCATTCTGCCTGTCTCAACCCACATCGCACCTGTCAGCGTCTTGACACTTGCACACAAGCACCCTGCTCTGGACTCATATCACTTCCTAGCAGTGGCACACAGAGAGTAATAGGGTGCTACATATACGCATCACTCAGAAACACATGCACCCTCTAACAATTACGCTCTCTTTCTCTCTCTCTCTCACACACATACACACACTCAGCGTGACCTAACCCAGGCCTCTCCAGGGACAAGCTCTTTCATCACGGCCATGCCCGTCGATACTTGAGCCTAGCACAACATCTGCAGTTCAACACCTACCAGATTCATTAAGGAGGAGGACGGAGTCAAAAGGAAAAGGAGACATCGATAAGCAGAGGAGGTGGGCGCACATGTGTGTGCTGGTGTGTCACCAGGGGGCAGGGCCATCCATAAACACTGCCGACAGTCTAGACAGGAAATACACTTGAGGATGTCGATAACTCAGTCAGTCGGGGTGAGGATAGATCAATAGGAACACAGGATGATGTCAGTGGCTGCAGATGAGATAACCTGAGGTGACTAAGGATCAACATGTGAGGAGTGCTGATATCAAATGAATTCTATAATCACAAAACATTTCATGTCATATATTTTATGTGAACAAGGGAGGGAGAAAGACCAGGGATTGAATCATTGTTTTCTACAGCACATTCTAATTTCATGAATTAGTCTTTAAAATGCTCCTCTACAAAAGCTGAAGAATCAACTAACAGTTACTACAGAGTTTTAAAAGACCATGTAATTATTCCTCTGTTTCCTCTGGTGCCAATGCCAGCTGTTGTTCTGTCCTCACTACACTGACATTACCAGCTGAATCACTATTGTGCTACATGATATTATGTTTATTCATGTGAAAATGCCATAGATTACAACTTCAACATCGTTGGGAATAAAAAACCCCAGAGGCCTGCAATGATTCTCCCTTGAGATATGAAAAAATGGAGACAAAGCTGATTTCACCCACAGGACGTGACTGCCCTATTTCACGTTGCCTTTCCTACCATGGTGTTGAGTGCATGTGTCTGTGCATGTGTGCGCACACTTGGACCAATGTGTGTTTCCGTGTGTTCTCAGCTCTGCTGACATTTCCTCAAACGTGGTTGACATTTCCAAGGGATTTGAAGATTTGATCCTTTCTGTGTTTGAAGAGTTGTGTGCTGCGCTCCTCAAAACACAGAGGAAAACGCTGCAGCAGAGCCGGCAGCGTGCCCTGCCTTCAGGGCCTTACTCTACAGCATCTGGAGCAGCCCGGTCTCACTCACCCAAAGTGTGATCAGGAGAAGACCTGCACTATACATTGTCTGCCTTTTAGAGATGACTGGTTCACTGCTTGGTCTTTTACCCAGTCTTGCTGTTTTCCCCTGAGCTGTGGAGTGTTTCTGCTTCTCTCAACTGAGGCAGAAAAGCTATCACCAAAAGATATGAGAGAAGAAAGTAGATAGAAATGGTGTGGGAGGGAGAGAGAGAAAGCAAGAAAGTGTGAGAGAGAGGGAGGGAGAGATCTGTTTCTCCTGCTAGAGGCTGGTTAGTGGAGCGAACTGACACAGACTGACATCTTTCTTCCACGGAGACCGAGTTAAAAAGAGCCTTGCTACTCTTTGTCCATTACTTTCTCTCTCTCTCTCCCTCTCTCTCTCTCTCTCTCTCTCTCTCTCTCTCTCTCTCGCTCTCTCCAACCTTTCCTCTTCTTACTCTTTCAGCTGTCCTGCCCTCTCTCACTTGCTCTGTGTCCTTCTCTCTCTTTGCCAACCCTGCAGCTCCCATGTCTTGCTTTTTCTGCCTGGATAGACTCTGCAGCAGTCCTGTCCTAGCCTGGGGCTCACATTACACCCCACCACCCTGTGCTGGCCACACGCACGCACACAAACACATACATACATACATACATATGTACACACACGCAGGCCCATACAGTAGCCATGAGGAGGCCTGGGGCTCAAACACAGGTCAGGCTTGGGTCAGTCAAGGGCAGAAGGACAGGAAGCCTGGCAGAAGCAAGCCTCGCACTGAGGCTGATCTGAGGGCAGCTCGATAGACACAGTAAGACAAGATGCACAAATAGATTCATATTAGCACACAATGAGGTGAACATGCATGCACCAACTATCCTATCAGCCATCTTTAGTCAGTTCCATTTTCAGTATAAGCTGATATTTGTAATCGACTTTTAATATTTACTGAAAAAAAGAATTTGGCTTGCTTATTTGATTGTCTGCATGACTGAATTGGAAAAAAATGCATGTGTACACACATACACACGGCTGGAATACTAACCGCACATCTACAAAATGTACAATATTCATCACATGGCATATTGCTCAACCTGTAATCCACCAAAACACAGTTGATTATATGTCATGTACGGCCAAATAAAAAGCATCCTTTACATTTACTCATTTAGCTGGCGCTTTCATCCAAAGTGACTTAGAATTGCCATTTATGTCAGAGGTCACACACCTCTGGAGCAACTAGGGCTTAAAGGTCTTGCTCAGGGATACATTGGTGCACATGTCACAGTGGGGAGTTGAACCCGGGTCTTTTATACTAAAGACATGCATCTTATCCACTGCCCTATCACCACCCCTTTAACTGCAACACTGGAACTGATGCAGGACATGACCTTGGAGCAAGGCAGAATTAGCTTCAGTCTCTTGTCCAAAGACATACCTCAGCAAACATTATAATTGGTAATGAGATTCAGACTGAATCAGCAGTACGTCTTTGGTCTAACCACAAATGCATGGTGCACACAGAAGCTAAAGCAAACACCCGAGCAGTACAGGAAACTGGAGGTCAGTGGATAGGCCATAGTGGCTGCTGATCTGACCTCAGTCTCACTATCATCCTGTCCTTCAATTGCCAGTGATGTCATGGTTGTAAAACATGTGCATCCTGATGGAGAGCAGAGCTAGAAAGGAAGGGAAGCATTTGATGTATCGGAGTGAACATTTTGCCACTTCCTGGGTTAGTTTGTCCCCGCAAACAGGAAGCATGGGATAAGTAAGTATGGAAGGAAGTGCTTTACACAGACACGAGTCACAAAGTGCTTTACAAAAATTAATTCACAGAAGATAAAATGACCATCTAAACCACATCAAAAGAGGAAGAGAACTAAAAAGCTCACCACATTAAAAACAGGGCATATATATAACAGTCAAGGGCATATTTTTATACAATATTCCTCTTAGTCAGTGTAATAAGTAAACAGTTTAAAGCATAGGGTTAACAGTGAAAAGGTCATGGGTTAAAATTAAGACTACACATTTAATAACCAGATTTTAATTTCATGTAAGTTCACAACTCAATTTCAATACAGGACTCAGGAGAGTAATACAAGTGACTGTATAGGGTGTGGTTTAAGTAAAATAACCCATTGATATCTGTATCTCATTGATACAAAGAAAGAGCTACAATTATATTTTACACTAGGTGGTATTCACTTAAATGAATATTGAAGGCTATATTTATTTTACAATAATTCATGTGAAAGAAAATAACAAGCGAAACGATTTAAAGATTTTTAGGTCTCACTTGTAAAAGAAGTTTTAATCTCAATGTGACTTCCTGGTTAAATAAAGGTTAAGAAAGAATCCACAGAATCAATCATTCTAAAGTTTAGGTGCAAATGCCTCAAACGCTCGATCACCACAGGTCTTATAGTAAGTGTGTGGGACAGACAGTAATTTTGCTAATTAGACCTAAGAGAAAGAGGTTGATGAGTAAGGGCCTAGTAGTTCAGACACATATGCAGGAGCCTGACTGTGTAGTGCTCTGTAAGTAATGGTGAGAATTTTGAACTACAGGAAGCTAGTGAAGAGATCTTAGTTTAGGGGTAATGTGAGACCGTCTATTTGTCCTAGCAAGACGCCTTATGGCAGCATTCTGGATTGATTGCAGATGATCATGGGTAGATGTGCTAAGAGATGAGAATAGCGCATTACAGTAGTCTATGCCAGATGAAATAAATATGTGTACAAGTATCTCTAGTTCAGCAGTTCAGACTACAGATCTCATTTTACTGATCTTTCTTATTTGGAAGAAACAATATCTTATTAGTACCCTAACATAGGCGTTGAATTATGCAGACTGACCAAATATTACCCATAAATTTCATAGCCTGGAGTGGGTAGCAGAGGAAAGAGCCCCATTATTTTGCAACTTCATGGGGGCACATTTTTCTGAAGCATCAACCAGAACCTCTGTCTTATCAGCATTGAGCTGTAAAGAATTTTCTGCTGTCCAGTCCATAATAGCCTAGATAATCCAAAAGCCTCAGTGGGTTTGGATAAGTGCCTCAATAACTATGTGATACAACAAGATCCCTGTACAGCCCTTTTTCAATACCTCCTTCAAGGCAGTTCATAGTACACAGAGCAGGAGCAGGAAGGGATTCAGATGTAGGACTTCCACAGTACCACCGCATTTATCCGTATGAGTACGTGTAGTGTCTTTTACATTTATCTTCAGAATTCATATTCAAGGTTATCAAACTACTATTTCAGAGTTATCTGAACTGAGACTTAGACAGGTTAAACCTGCAGTTGAGTCTCAAAATGCGTGGTGATAAGAGGCTGGATGGAAGTCAATAAATCAAGTGAAATGCTCCTTCATGGCACTACGGTGTGTCCTTGGGCTAACGTTCCAAATACACAAATGCACTCAATCTTACTCAGCCTCAGACTCAATACTTTGTATACAAAAAGTGTGTGCAGACATGTAGTCACATGTATATGCGAAGACACACACACACACGCACACAGCTGGGGACAACTGCAGGGCTGCATCTTTCTTCCAAGTCTGTTGGGAACTAACAGGAAGAGGGTAAGTGCTATCGATTGGCTTCTTCCTGCTTGGCCTGGCTGTCAGAGCAAAAACAAGCTGACCGTTTGACCGTCTGTTTTTCAGTGTAGCACTAACTGCACGCACACACACGTACGTACACACACTTGCCTTCCAGTTCCTCTACGATTTGATGATACACCTGAAACAGTCCAGTATTACGCCCTGTCATGTTTGTGTGTGACTCAAGAAGGTTAGGAGCCATAAAGAGTAGAACTGCACAAAAATATCCTAATTATATTTTAATGTAACTATATTAACTATATTATAAGCAGTAGCAGTAGTAGTAATTAGCCCTGTTGGTTAACCTGGAAATGATATGCAATTGCCTTCATGCTATGGTCATAGCATGAAGGAAAGGAAGTCGGTAGAGAAAAACGAAAGAAGAATTGGTTAATTAATTTTGCCTTTCAGTTGGTAAGTAACAGAAGTGAACCTACAACATCATCATCATCAGTGTTTGTTATCTGTTAAATGCTTCCAGACTGTTCCTGAAAATAACCGTATGCATAGCATGTGTACTGCTTATGGCTAGAGCAAGAAAGAAAAGCTAGTTTGGAGACAGACACTTGGGTCAATATAAAACACTCCTCTGGGCAGCACAGTGACATTACGAACAGAAATCACTGCTTCAATCGGCTCTCTTCGATGGCATTTAGATATGAGAGAGAGGAAAGATGGATGGGCACAAATCAGGAGGATAAGTGGGATGGGCAGATAAATAGACTGACAGAGACAGAGAGGCTACACATTGTGATTTAACAAATCAATGGGACAAATGGAAGAAGAAAACATTGGCATGCGTGTGTTCGGGTGTGTAGTTGTGTGCATCTGCACTAATGACACTGTTTCCACCTATACATAAATGCCTTATTAAACATTTACATTTATTCATTTAGCTGACGCTTTTATCCAAAGAAACTTACAATTACTAGACATGTCAGAGGTCGCACGCCTCTGGAGCAACTAGGGGTTAAGTGTCTTGCTCAGGGACACAATGGTGGATGGGTCACAGTGGGGGATTGAACTCGGGTCTTTCACACCAAAGGCATGTGTCTTATCCATTGCGCCATCACCACCCAAACAGACATGAACAGATACCGTTATGTGACAGAAGTGAGCAAATTTCTCTCAGTATCACTCGACGAGTTGTGGCACAGCATGTATGGTGAAGACCACTGTTCGTTCCCTCTTATTTCATTTTATTTTTAACTTTAAGTATGAGAGACTAGTTTTGGACAACAGCCAAAGTCTTTATTTTTACCCTGAAAAGGTCCTCACTAAGATAAAGAAACTCCTGGCCAAGACAAAACATATGAAGAAAATAATTATGGACCCCAAAACCCATAACATAAAAAAGGCATGTATCCACATGGTTGAATGCACTTACTATAAGCTGCTTTGGGTAAAAGTATGAGCTAAATAAATGTAATGTAAAGAAGCACTGATAGCTGGATCGGCTTGAATCCAATTTGATTTGGAGAGAACAGATTTAAAATTGTGCAAGGATATAGGTTCCTGTTAAATATAGCTGTCAAAATGTTGTTTATTGATGAAACATATGCTAGATGCATACATGCATGTGGCAAAACATAGTGACTGGCCATATATCCTGTACAATCTGATCAATGCATATTGGATAATTAAATGGAAAAAAAATGATGCCAAAACACTTTTAGGGTGCAATATTGACACACAGAAACTGAGAAACATCATTGCATGTTCACTATTGTTACTAAATATTATTTGTTCTCACAGCTTTCTGCAAAGCTGAAGTATATAGTGGCTGTAAAACTTACTGTGATTCTGTTTTATTTACCATGATGTAGCACATCATATCAAAAGATGCAGTGTAAATATAAACATCTTCAATATTAACCATGTTTGTATCAAAGTGTCATTTTTTATGTATAGACTTTATTGCTCCATTTACTGGTAAATGTGAAAGACCGGTGTCAGCCAAAAACACTGCTGCACTCATATCTGTTGTCAGGCCCCGGGAAAATATATACAGCAGGTAATATATACAGCAGAGCACAGCAAAACAACTCTATCCTCCAGAGAGAGAAGAAAGTGGGGAGACAGCGAGAACAAGATAGAGAGAGAAAGAGACAGAGAGAGAGAGAGAAGCACAAAGGGCGTTTTTTTGCTGGGTGGGTAAAGTGTGTCCAGGGGGCAGCTGAGTGAGCACACACAACACAAAGCCTGTCATTAGTCCCAGCTTTCTGCAGACACAACAAACTTGCTGTGCTGTGGGTGTGTGTGGGTGTGGGGGGGGGGGGTAGAGAGGGAGAGAGAGGATGACGATGCGTGCATGTCCGCCTTTGGGTGTGCGTTTTGTGCATAAGTGTGGAGTTTCAGACATTGACAAAGGCCTATGTTGTTGTGCTTGTCTCCTCTGATGTACAGCTCCTTCAGGATCACAGCCCTGTGCAGTCAATACTCGCCCTGTCAGCTTGTGTGAATGTGTGTGTGAGATTAGTTGCAATGTATAGATCCCTCCCCTTACTCTCCCCTCCCCTCCCCTCTCTTCTCTCAATCCTCCTCTCTGTATCTTCCACTGACACTGCCACACACACTGCCTCCTGTCTACCAGCTGCCACTTTGCAGCCATTCATCAGAGCTATGATTAGCGAGTAGAGGAATGTCATGTAGCTACAGCCGACTCCTCACCCCGACCCTGACCTTTCACCTCTGGACGACCCAGAGCGACCCTGGTCTGCAGCAGCTGCTTTTACACTGCGCCGACACACTCCATTAGGCTTGACACCTGTTTCTACACACATCGAATCACACACACACACACACACACAGAAACACACATGCACACAAAGATGCAAAGGATGGCCGCAGAAGCAAGATTCAAAACAGTTACTTATGCACAGGCACACACACACACAAGCACAATGGCCTTTACACATGCTAATGTAGTAAGGCGGCCCTTTTATGAGATTAACACAGTCATTACAGCGAGAGGGGTCATGAGGGCCACCTGTAGCTGAGCGGCTCCGCAGTCTATCAGTAGCCTGTGTCTATCTATCAGGAACCTGTGTGTATAAGTGTGTGCTTGGAACAACTGAATAAAAGAGTGTGATACAGATAGGTACTCTATAAACTGTATCAGCAGACCTAGAGTAGTGTTATACAGCCAATACTAGCGCCATTCAGTGGACACAGTGCATATGTTCTGTGTGCAGTAAGACACTTTGTATGAGTGAGTGTCTGTCTACATGTGTGTGTGCGTGTGTGTGTACGTGCGTGCCTGTGTGTGGGCCTCAGGCTGACTCTGACAGCTCAGTGCTAGCCATCTGCTGGCAGTCACACCAGGAGAAAGCAACCGCAGCCAAACAATGGAGAGCAATGACAGGCCAGGATTTGTGGGGAGTTTTGTATGTGTGTGTGTGTATGTGTGTGTATTTTGGTGTGGTGTGCGTGTTTTCCCTTCAAAGATCCAAATGAGCCCCTCTCTATGAGCATGTGCAGAGGGGTGTGGCTGTTGTTGATAGGCTGTCTCTGTTACCAGGCGATAGATTAACAAGCCCAAATGGCCATCTGAGGACGATAGATAGCATGGGCGAGCGAGGGCTCACTTCTTCTTCTCTTTCTTTGTGCCACTTGCCGTCTGCCTGCTGTACATTTACATGTACACCCCTCTTCTCTTTTATCTTCTCTCTCCGCCCAGCTCTGCCTCGCTTTCTAAGTCGGAAGTTGATATGAATATACAGTCAAATGCTATAGTGGATGTGCACTGCTGAGCTTCCGTTTGTACATAAACTGCACATATAGTATACCTGCCAGCCTGCCTTTGTGATCATATGCAGGCTTCTCTCTTTCCAACATGCAATATGTTTGTCAACCTCTCCCTATTTCACTCTATATATCTGCAGGTGGAGTGCCTTCGTGGATGCAGACAGATGGTCGGATGCTGTGAGGAAGCTGGCTCGCCTGGATGTGACACACCAATCTGACAGCAAGCATCATCCAGCTGGGTAGAGGCCTACAGTGCCTTCTAGAAAGAGCATGCCAGGTGGCCAAGAAACAGGCTGCTGGTCCCCTGCAGTCACTACACATATAACCCTCTAGTCACTTTTCTGCTATTTTACTACCAAACACAACGCAGGGCTGTTTGCCAATAAGAAATACAAAAAAGTCAAGACCGCAAGTCAGAAGAAGAGGAACTGAAAAGGAAGTGGCCAAGTAATGGCAGGAGGCAAATGGCTGATTGTGAAAAGAATGCCTCTTCCTTCACTTCATTTGAAGAAGAGTGTTTGTGCCCATATGCAAAGGCCTGTGCTGTGTGTGTTGCTTTGGCCACATCCATGTCTTCGTATGGCAGCACTTCAAAGGCAGCCTTCAGTAAGTTTCTGCTCTTCCACCTCCTGCTGCTGCTA
The DNA here is from genome assembly GCF_021292245.1 of Micropterus dolomieu. Taxonomy (NCBI): domain Eukaryota; kingdom Metazoa; phylum Chordata; class Actinopteri; order Centrarchiformes; family Centrarchidae; genus Micropterus; species Micropterus dolomieu. The sequence goes on from NC_060169.1 coordinate 20,803,711, forward strand.
GTTTGTGTGTATGTTTGTGAGTGTGTGTGCGTGGAGCAGTGCCTCCTGTAGCTGGGGGCTATAGCTGATCACCACTACCGCAGCGAGGCTGGCATGGCATGCCCGCTGGCACACTTACAGGGCACACCTATTTACACAGGCCCAGACTGAATGGCAGGCATTGTCTGGGTGAGAATGCAACACTTAAGCTCCTGATTAAGCCAGAACAAAGCCCAGAGGGGCAAGAGTGATGAATGCATGGAGCGAGAGAGGGAGGGAGCCAGAGGGGAGGGAGGAAAAGATGAAGGGAGGCATGCAAGGGAGGCTCTGTAAAGGGGAATCTCATCTGCTGTTGCTGTGGGAATGTGAGATAGGAGGGGGACACAAAAAGGAAAAGGAAGAGAAGGAGGTGAAAAAGACAACAGGGCAAGAATTTGCAGTGATTTAAGGGGCTGAAAGATAGGCCAGTAAAAAAGTGAGATGAGGTAGGAGGTAAGGAGAGAGGCAGGTATGGATAAAAAGATAAAAAAAAAGGTAGGGAGGGAACCAAGAAGGAAGCAGGGAGGAAAGAGGAGGTGGGGGATGAGCAGAGAGGCAGGCTTAGGAAGAAATAAAAAGACAACAGAGAGGGAGCCAGGCAGAGAAGTAAAGAGAGAGAAGAGAGGAGGGGGCTGCTGTTGAGGTATCCTCACTGATAAGGAGAAGGTGCTATTACAGCAAGGAGGTAAATAGACAGATAGCGCCCTCTAATGGTACTTGTGTACTAGCAATGTGCTCTCCATCCTGCCCCCTCTTGTCCAGGGATTTAACAGCAGACAAGAGGCAGAAGCCAATTCAGTGGCACATTTTCAAATAAATTAAAATAATGATAAACTCATTGGTGCACTGCTATGAGGTGCTGGTATTAAAATTATTTTACACTAACATGTGAAGGATGCTAACATCAGTAGACAATTTTTCATTCTCTTTATTTACTGGGCCACGCAGAGGTTCTCAGTCATCCAGGCTACAGTACTCTCCAAGGAGAGTGTGTGTGTGTGTGTGTGTGTGTGTGTGTGTGTGTGTGTGTGTGTGTGTGTGTGTGTGTGTGTGTGTGTGTGTGTGTGTGTGTGTGCGCGCAGACTTAGTGGCACCTTGGCAACATATGGGCATAAACACAATGTGTATGACAAGGGGTGAGCTACTCCCCGAGTGTGTATGTATCCTAGCAACAAGACAGACGTAGTAGCAGTGCAGTGAGCAGCTGGCAGAATGGGAGGCCATGATGGATTTATCATCGCGGGTGTGCGTGTGTGTGTGTTACATTTAACAGCTGTGAGAAATTTAAGTGGGTCTGTGTGTGTATGCTATGCATCGATGCATGTTTAACGCTTATCCCAACATGTCATGATCGCAGTTCATAGTTTCCATATATAATATATACCTACAAGGCCCACTGTCATTTGTCTGTCAACAATCAAAATGACATGTCGTTTTTGTTGTTCTTGGTAAAGTGCAATATGTCACTACATTTGATGGTTTTATATTGCATATTTTAAGAGAGACAGTAGATTTGTGCATGTATTTGTGTCATTGTAGACAGTAGTGTGCATCTATGTTTGTGCATACACAGTATGTACTGTATATAGCCTATACGATTTTATGCAGGCTAGTTATAAATAAATTAAACCAAGACACTGCCATCAAAAAGCATTTGGGAGAAATGTAGCCTTTACCAGGTTGGCTAATATAATAACCAAAAGGCACAATAGTTTCAAGACCAAAATTTTTTTTTTCAAAGAACTAAGAATGATGGTTATATCTTACATCCTCCATGAGAAGGTGCAGTATGAATACATGCTTGTTGGCCCAAAACAGCCTTTCCTGCTGCCATTAAGGGGTACTCAACAGATTTTACACATCAAAGTCTGTTTAAAAAGTCTAGGGGAGCACTACTGCATTTTGTGGCTCCAGATACAGCTGCGCAAAGTCTGATGAATCGCAACAAGTGATGTCACTTGCATCAATTAGGGCTGAGGACTACATGTTGAGAATGAAAAAAATCTGGGCGTGTGGAGTTAGAAATAAGTGAGTTTACCAGGCCTCTGCAGCCCCCTCTTCCTCTCTGCTTGAGTGTAGCGGGTCAAGTCTACATTAGCCGCTACTAGCATGACACACCAGAATCTCCAACCAAACTGTTGATGGTCAAGCTGCATTGTGGGTAATGTAGGCGCCAGGTTTTGACAAGGAAGAAGAAGAATATATGGAATTAAAAAGATCTCTGGTTGTGCTGTATTGATTGTGATAATTTTTAACTGTCCATAGTGAGTGTGATTATGTTAAAGGAAAACAAAGATAAAATTGATGGAGTACTCTTAAGGTATAGTATTCAGGAAGTCATTTACATCTTTTTAGCCAAGGACCCAAATGGGATATTCATTATGTAATTGTGGCACACATGCCAAAAACATGCCAATGCTCATATAATCAATTTTGTGATGTCGACTCATCAGATGTACAGAAGACCCATTTAGGTCATCATATCAAACAAAGCTTCATAGAATCACTGGTTTATATTCATGTCATCACCTCTTCCTTGCTCTGAAGATTAGACTGGATGTTTGATACATGCAGTGAATGTTGGCCTACAGAAAGAAAGGCCTCATCTAATCTCACACGCCATCTTATCGTCAGAGATATTTGTGAGTCTCATAGACAGGATGCAGATAATTATACACACACACAAGCACACATCAGTTGCAGTGCCAGTGATCCTCCGGCCCAGCTGTGCACCAGTAACTGTGGAAGTTCTCCATGGTGAGAACAGGCTGGTTTCCAAACCCCAGGCCAGTCGGAGGGCCCTGGCCTGGGCAGAACTCTGTCTCCGTGGGCCTCAGTGCCTGCCAGCTTCTGCTCCATGGAGGTGCATCATGCTACAGCTAATCACCAAATCAAAACCACTTCTGGAGTGCATAGCCAAGCCACAATAAGGACATAACACATTTCACTAACACTGCTGCAATCATCTGGCCTCATACGATATGTCCTTGAGTTTGTTTCTGTTTCTGTCTTTAGATACTTGGGGTGAGTCAGTGAAGATGACTCAGAGCTACTCTCCACAGATTTGAGCATTGATGTTGAAACTAACATCATCTGCAGTTCCTTGTTTCATGAAAAAGACAACAGACAGGGCCGCACTATCAAGTTGTGGCTCATACAGCATGTGTTGGATCTGTGTGTCAGCATGTGTTGAAATGAAATTGAATGAAAGACATTCAATAGATGTATTGACGGTAAGTTGTGCTTATACAGAAAAGGTAGCAATACAAAGGAAGGAAGAAAAGAGACTGGAAAAGGTAAGCTGCTTTGTTTTTTTTTGACTCTGTGTGTGGTACGCTGTTGCATCCTCAGCCGTCCCCTCCTCCACCTCAGCCACCCCTAACCCTCCTTCCTTTCCGTTTCTCTGCAGGCTGTCTTGCGAAGTGTGATGTCTTTTTAAACGGCGCCGGCTTCATGCGTTTTATGTCTGCTCATGAAAAAGTGTCTTCCTTTAAAGGCTCCGCGCACCAATGACTCGCGCTCTCGCTGTCACTGGATGACAAGCAGCACTGGGAACGACAACAGAGAGCTTGAGAGAGAGAGACAGAGAGAGGGAGAGTCTGAAAGAAAGAAAGATCTCTTTTCAGTTTTGGTTTAACTACTATTTTTACTTTACTCAGGGAAAGTAAATTTGATATTTTCTAATTATAGCCTGATTCCCATCTATACAGTGAAATGTATAATTAGGAGCTACCCAATACAACCACAGTTCTCTAGAATAATGATTTCAAAATGTTTGGCTTGTGACACCTCACAAAAAGTAGTGTTTAGTTGGGGCCCCTTCAAATGTTTTATATATCTATGAGTTGTTTCCACTGAAGAATGATTTCCTCTCTAAACTCATCAAATGCTTTCATTTAATGTTTAAAGCTTACAATAAAATAAAAAATGTAAAGATCATAGAAAAGTCATCTCACAATCCTCCAGGTTTATCTTGTGACCCTTTGGAGGTGGTCCGATCCCTAGAGAGACTGAAAACTGTTGGGGGTTGCTTTGGTAAAAGGCACCTTGACAATAGTTGTTCAGGGAAATTTCCACACCCACAATCTCCTATTCAGCTCTGGAATTCAAACCACCATGTAACAATAACAACATACTAAAAACAAATAAGATGGAAGTCCCTAAATTGTATTATTGTCGGTAAGGCTGTTTTCGGACCGACTTTAGCCTTGTGTGAAAGCACTCTCATTTATTTTTTATGGGATCAGTCCAGCAATGCTGCGGGGATACCAAAACAGAGAGCTCTAGGCAAAAAAAAATGATGGCAGAAAAGTTAGACCTGGGTCAATTTTTGATGCAACACGATTTGATGTTATGAAGCAATTATGCTACAATGGTCAATCGTATGCGCCAGCGCACAGTCCTGGTTTGTAACATAAACAGGGTATTTCTACTGTTAACCTTGCAATCGTTGCAGCTAAAGATATAATAGTTGTCCCCATGATAACTTTCTAGAGTTGTAAATTCTTGTCCGACTTTCTGAATTATATTCATTCTATTGTAATTATATTGTAATCGGTTCATGTCTCACCGTTACCTTAAGCAACACCCTGCCACCAACGTAGCCCGTTGTGCTGTTTCAATAGAGTGTTGTTTTTTTTGTAGAAACACCCACTAATGATACACTGAGGTACTTCCATGTTTTTAACAGAAAGCATGGACATCAGCTGGATGTTTTGTAGATCCTCAAACCACAGTTTTTATCTCTGATCTACTCACGATGTCTTCAAGACCAATGTTGTGCTTTAGCAGTGGATCGGAGCTCACAAACACATACATTGCAAGCACAAAGACACATACTTACACACACTAACATGCACACAGCTGGCTCACACGCAGGCCGCAAGAAGCAGACCTCAGCCTAACCATAAAATGCCCCACCACACACAGACACACACAAACTCCACAAGACTTCATACATCGCTGCGCTACCTCCATCTCAATCTCTCCCACCCCCCACTCCCTCTTCCATCACCCCCACAGCCCACCTGGTAGTGATCCCCATCTGGATCTGTTGGGGTGTGTGATGTACTTGAAGGCCACATAAATAGTTACCCAGCATAGCCCCTGTGACCACATTAAGAAACTACATCTCTTGATCACACCTCCCAACTAGTGTCCCCCATCTCTCTCCATCCATCTCTCTCTTTTTCTCTGTCTTCCCTCCAACCATTCCACATTCCCTCTCTTCCAATCCTTGTGAGAGCGTGTCCACAGGCTTAACAAGATCGATCACTCCTAACTCCTTGTACTCCCTGCTAAATCAATGACTCTTTGTCTCGTTAAGCACTAGAAGGAACTCTGTGTGTTCTTTGTGTGTGTGTGTGTGCGCGCGTCTGTTGAGTGTGGGGGGGGGGGGGCAGGGGGAGGGAGAGAAAGAGTTTGGTACTGTAGAGGTGTAATGTAATGGTAGAATCTCACTGCAGAAAAACATAGAGTTTATCCTGGGGCACAGTCTGACCAGCCCCTAAGGGGCAGGAAGGAAAAGAGGATGAGCGTACGTAAAATTCAAAGTAAACTTATGTGGATGGGTTAGAGAGAGAGAGAGAGAGAGAGAGAGAGAGAGAGAGAGAGAGAGAGAGAGAGAGAGAGAGAGAGAGAGAGAACAAATACAGAGAGACTGTGTGTGTGCGCAAGCCTGTGTGTGCAGTGTTGCAAGAAGTGATCCAAACCTCACCACTGACTTGGCCAGGGCCTCTGGAGCCAGAGAGAAAGCCCTGACTAACCACAAGCTCTCTTTCTGTGCGTCTCTCTCACATACACACCCTTGCTGAAAGTGTCTCACTGTGTGAATACATCATTTCAAAACATGTGTTACTGGCCAGGAGAGCAAGGGAAGTAGCTCGTGAAAGAGAGAGGGCTACAGAGGAAGAGAAACGGCAGCGGCTGGGATAAAGTGAGCGGAGAACAACGCAGCAATTCACTCTCATCCTGAGCAAAGCTAAAAGGAAACACACTCTGTCGCTCCACTTGTGTTACCCTCTCTCATCTCCTGCCCTCACCACTCCACTGTATTTAAATTCATGTCACTGTAGCTCATTATATTTCCCAATTGCACCAGAGTAGTGGTTGCATCGCTGCACTTTAAGTCAATAGCTGGACTGCAGTGCCATGAAAATGAAGGATGGGGGCTCTTCACGCAGCAGCACTGTGTAAAAAGGCCTGGGAGTGCTCATCTACAGCACGGCTGCTCTCAGCCCATTTATATTTCACAGTGACACTACATTAGCTGCCCCTGGATGAGCACACAGTCTGCAATCCCTGAACTGCCTCACTGTGTGCGCAGATACACAGCAAACACCAGAGTGTGACTATTTGGCTGTGGCAGTGCAAAATATTGAGAACAAAGGAAGAAAAAAAAAAAAAAGTCACCCAAAGCAACAGGTATGCTCCAGATGCAAACACAACACACCTTTCATTGGATGCTAATGAAATAAACAGGTACAGAAAAGGGCTAAAAGAAGAAATTGGAGTAAGAAGATGGCATAAAAAAAATATACCAGCATGTATATAGGTATCTCACCTCAGACTGGTCCGTCTGTCTTCTCAGACCAACCCTGCCTGAACGCCCGGTCAGCGGACACGACGCACACATCCAGACATAATTGGACACACACACCTCTAGCTGTGTCAACACAAGCTTGTGGGAAGGTTGAGAAGTGTTGCTAAAGGGGAATGGGTGCAGGAGTTCTTTGGCGTGTTTGTTTTGCTTCTTTTTTTTTTCTGACGCTGAAGGAAACAGAGCAGTGTGTGTGTGTGTGTGTGTGTGTGTGTGTGTGTGTGTGTGTGTGTGTCTGAGAGTGTGTCAGCAGAGCAAAGGTGTAGCAAACATAGAGGAAGATTAGATAATGAATGTGTGCTCTGAGACACAGAGACAGCACTGAGCCAGGGGCGGGGCAGACCACTGCCAGACCAGAACCGTGTATGTGTGTGCGTGTGCGTGTGTGTGTGTGTGTGTGTGTGTTGTGTGTGTGTGTGTGTGTGTGTGGGGGGTTAACAAATGAGGTGACTGACATGAAAGCATTATAACACAATACAAAGATGCAGAAAATGAGGAGCACATAGGGGAGAAAGAAATATAAAAGCCTTTAATGATAGTTTCAAATGGAGTGGAAGCAACATGAAGATGACCAGCTAAAGAGGACTGGACCCCTCCACTCCAAACTACCAAACTAGACAGCTGCTGTTGAGCTGAAGCAAAGCTGCATCTCTGCCAATGGAGCTCTTCTTAAATACACAGTCCAACCCTACACATGATCACAGATACAAACACAATATCATACGCAAATGTCTATGCACACACGGTGTGTATAAACACTCCAACACTGGTTAACAGTTGAAGGACAACTGATAAATATAATGCACAAGTGAAACAGAAAATGGGCAGAAAGGAAAGATACATGGAAATGAAGACAAACACAAAGAAATGTGTTTGTGTGTGTTGGAGTGATGGAGATACATAGGGTTATGGTTTCAACAAATAATCAATATGTTTACACATTATTATATGTTCTATTGCGATATAGAGGCATGTGTGTTTTCTTCCTTTGTTGAACTTTTTTGCCAGTTCATGGCCATCTGACATCTAAATAATGTCATATGTTCATGTGTATTAAAAACGCTCTGACTCTATACGCTTTGGTACACAACTTTGAAAGTGAACACTCTTTATAATGTATAGTGAATAAACACAGTTCAAGGTTGAGTTTTCTGAAAAAAAAAAAAACATATCCACTTTAGGAGTATATTCAGACACAATCACACCCGATGGCAGTAACCTTCCGTGAAAGGCACTTGCCCTGAGATGTGGAGCAATTTGGGGTTCAGCGTCTCACCCAAGGATACACTGACATGTATTAAGATTTTACATACAAAACATATAATGCAACTTATAAAATACTATACATTATTGTAAATCAATCTACCCAACACTACATTAAGTGGCAAAAACTAGCTCCACCATAACTAAATGTAACTATACTTGCACATTAATGCATCAGTTATATTAACAAATAAAATAACATTATGGTATACCTTCTGCAGTACTACTTTTAATTTTTGCATATTTTGCAGTTACTTATATACTTTAACTTCAGTATCATTTTAAATGCAATACTTATTTATAATGGCACATTCCTATAGTGTTGTATTTCTACTTTTACTCTGGTAAAGGACGGCTGGCTGTGTAACTGTAGAGATGGGCCAATAGCTCATTAGTTTCTAATACAATCTAATGAAAATCATGTCCCTGCAACGCAGGATGATTATGGCACTAAGGGGCATAGCATCATTATCATGTACAAAATGCCGTGAAAGTATCATATCCTGGTTAACCTGTGGTGCCGGGCCCTACTGATGTTTAATTCTGGTTTTAGTCTACCTGCCAGCTCTCAAATTGGCACTAAATGTCTGACATGGGATTAGAAACAGAATCTGAACCACATGAACCATATCACAGCCCCGTCACCTGAGCTCACAAGCTTACACGCTTCATACATAACTTGCACAACCACACACAGCACTTACAAACTGAAGCTCATTGCAAGCTTCTATCTCAGTAGAGGGGGTGGGGGTGGGGGGTTAGGGTAATCTATCACTGTCTCATTACTGGGCCACATAAAGCAGGGAGGGAGGGTTAGGGAGGCGGAGATAATGCAATAATATAAAAACCAAGAGAACAAGAAGAGAGAGGGATAGGGGGAGGTGGGCCAAGTTATCCTAATTCAGTAATGGGAAACAGTTGGAAGCAGATGAAACTGATGTGTACCTAACTGAGTTCCTGAGTAATCATTTGCCTCGGAGAATAGCAGCAGCCGCATGGGGAAGAATGCACTTCAATCAGGACCCAACGTTGACTTTTTGAATATCCCGGAAGCTTTACATTTTCTAACAAATTAAGCAATGCTTCCAGCTGCCGAGGCTCTTTCACTATTTTTTCAATACTATATTAGTATAGAAATGGACTACACAAAAGTGCTTATGTGTATGTCAGCTGCAACTTATTCTAGTAAGGATGGCAATGTTGTTCTGGGGGTCAGTCTCACACTCACACTGTTCCAGACTGAAATCTCTCAATAATTATTGGATGTATCATCATGACATTTTGTACAGACATTCGTGTTCCCCAGATAATTAATCCTAATGACTTTGGTGATCCCCTGATTTTTCCTGTGGCAAATTAGATCAAATTTGTGATTTGTCCCATAAAATATCTCTACATCTACTCAATGGATTGGCTCATTATTTTCTGGAGACATTCATGGTTCCCAGACAATGTAGCCTAATGACTTCGGTTGTCCCCTGACTTTTTGTTTAGCATCACCGTGAGCAAGGACCGCGGAACCGGTAGAGCCGCGGCCTACCTTTGATTATGAGACATGTAAAATAAATAAAAAAAGATATAAATTTAATTAAATTCTTCAAGAGCTACTTTTTAAATGGAGTCTATGGCAGCAGCATCATCCTCCAATGAGAAAGTGATAAATTATTCTATCTAAAAATGTATTGGTTGATTGTGTCATGTGAACAAAACTTTTCCCACACAAATGCTAGCCACCTGGCGCGGCTTATGACTACTTTGTAGCTTAACAGTTTTATTGACAATGAATAAATTTTTTTGGCCAACGAAAGTTATGGGAACTGCAGCTGTGGTCACTTCACCCGACGCTGACCGTGAACAGCCTGTGGGAGCTATAGAAGAAAGCTCTGCTGCTCCACCTAGCTGGTCTGCCGCTGTACCAGACAGCGACAGCCCCGGTGTGGATATAATGCTACTGCCTCGGTTGCCTCAACGTGCCACTATGTCTGGTGCGTCTCATTCAGCCAGCAAAGTCTCCATTCGGTGTTCATCTGCCTTGGCTCTAGCTGACACTGGCCACTCTGCCTGTTCTGTCGCTGTCACTGACCCAGACCGATGACCCAGAGAAGACAAAATAGCTTGATGTGCGCCCACACACACAGGGGATTCATACAGCATAATGACACACGGAGACGACATTGACAGCCTACGTATATTAAGAGCAAGGGTGAGTTTAACGTTTCTTTTTAAACTACTTTTATTCTGTTTATATTGTGTTAGCTGTAATATAACAGTCGCAAGTGGAAATAAATCCGGGGCGTGTGTGCTTGAACATCAGAAAAAAAATAATTCTGTAGCCGATTTTTAATTATAAGGTCTATGGCAGGATGCCACAATTATCATACTCAGGGACCACAGCCTATGAGAAAGCAAGACATTCTGATGTCTAAAAATCATTTGGGTTGTGTCATGTGACGCAAATCAGTTGTGTGATCAAGGGGATGCTGGTGGTTTGTGTGCGCATGTGTGTGTTGGGTGGTGGTATGCGAGTATTGCCTGAAGGGCCCAACCAAGTTCAATGTGTTCCGCGGTCCATGACCATGAGGGTCATGTGCCACTCATGATGAACTGTAACAACTTGATGATCCATTCACTTTCCAAATAGTGCCATCATCATGTCAAAACAAAAAAGTGAACAGTCAACATGGTCAACACAAACCTCCTGAAAATCAGCATATTAGTATCATAATCTTGAGCATCTTTGGATGCTAACATTGACATTTAGCTCAAAGCACCACTGTGCCCAAGTGCTGCTTCACAAAGCTACTGTAGATCTGTATCTGTGTGAAAACCTTCATGGATAACATTTCTCTATCTGTGTCTCATGGCCCTATTGACCTTATGGAAAATAATATAAACCGGCTTTTGTATAGCTATCTGTGTACTACACACATTCCTATGGATGTGGGTCTGAGTGTGAGTGGAGGTCCAAGTCTATATGATTACAAAAGCTTGTGTGCTGTTAAACAATGTGCCCACTCTCGATATGTCAGTCACGAAGCCTTTCAGAGCCACACACTCACTTTTAAGCCAAAAAACTCAACAAACACACACACGCACACAGATCGTTTTCCTGCACCCATACGCACCACTGTTGCCTGTAAGGCTACCAGGGGAGAACCATAATCAAACACAGAGGAGGTAAAGGTGACCTGCTGGAGCCATAATGAGGGAACACTGTTGTGATCCTCTCACTGCAGCTCTGATTACAGCCCGGTGTTCAGTTTCTACGCTAGAAGTAAACACATGAGAACCTCGCCGTTGTGGGGATTTGACAATACATAAGCAGGCGCACACACACTCAAGCACACACAGACACACACACACACACACACACACACACACGTACACAGAACAACAGAGCCGGAACGTGAATGACGCATAGTGCCTTCATGTGTGTAAGTTTAGTAGGCTGCAGCCCAACACGCACCACTTTCCCCGCTCGCCGTCTGTCTCTTCAAAAGACAAAGAGTGGCCTTACTGCCCTCAGCTCATTAGCAGCGGCAGAGAAAGAGACAAACAACACATATGCACATAGCTTTGCTTTCTCACTGACATGCTACAGACCCTTTGGCAGTTTAACAGTATCCTGCAGTGGGCAAAAAAGTGTAATCTGCATGCTGATATACACAGCATAGAAAATCAAATGCACAGCTGACACATTCTTGTCCCACCACTTGTGATTTGTTACAAAATCATTTAAAAAACTGTATAGTTAACATCCCCTCACCCCTAGCAATTCACTGAACTACAATATGCCTTTTTTTTTACTGCCTGTCAGTGGCTTTACAAAGCTTCCAGTCTGCCACCAGGGATTAGCTCAATACTCAATTCTCTACTCAATCACACTACCACACAAGCTATATAAGGGGATCTGTGTCTGTGTGTGTGTGTGTGTGTGTGTGTGTGTGTGTGTGTGTGTGTGTGTGTGTGTGTGTGTGTGTGTGTGTGTGTGTGTGTCTGTGCATGCACACGTGTATGCTGCATGTGGTAATGTGTGCGTGTATATACACTCAGGGGTGATATTAGTTAATCATAGCCTTCACTCAGCATAAATAAAGACCAATTACTGTGCTTCCCCATGGGCCCTTCACTATTAGCACACTAAAGACCCCAAAGAGTGCTGCCCCATAGCCAGTACAGCCTTGGTATAACAGCCAGCCTGCTGAATCATGATGATAAGCACTACAGAGGGTAACAGAAGGACAACATTCATAACATCATAAAGACTCGGGCTAGATTAGCTATATGTGCACCAATGGAGATCAGTAAGTGTAATAATCACAAGAATAACAATAAAAATCTGAAAATGTATGAATAAGCTTCAGAATTAGCTTCACCTTATTTGCCAAGTACAGATGACATTGGTACAAATGTGAACGCCGGGGGACAGTCGTCTGTATCATAATATGCAGGTGCATTATACTGTCTGTGAAGGTTCTCAGTCATCCAGGCTACAGTTATCCAAGGAAGTGTGTGTGTGTGTGTGTGTAAAGGCCAAGAAAGGTTTAAGTCAAGAGCAATAGGACTTGGTTGAAGACACTGGATGACATTTCGCCTCTAATCCAAGAAAAGTATCTTCAACCAAGTCCAGTTGCCCTTGATTTTAAACCTTCCTTGGCCTTTATACACACACACACACACACACACACACACACACCCCAATAACTGTGAGAGGAATGACAACCAGATGTAAAAGGTAAAGATACATTATCACAGCAGAGTCCAGCCAAACCATTAGTACAGATCAAAGTGCACACAGTTTAAGACTACACAGTGATGGACGGCCCTATCCTCTACGCACCAAATGTACTTATGGGATACACACACCTGCTAACTATGACATCATTCTCTTACAAAAAAACAGAAGTACTTTTTTGCTTGCTTGACAGTCATCGAACATTGTCACTATCTGATTGCTATAAACACCTGATAATAAAGTGTTTTCATTTTCTCTGCAACAGCATCACTCATCCCTCCAAAGGAATGTAAAAGCCAGATGACATTAGCCACAACACATTAACACAAGTAAACCAAACACTGTTCCACTGGTTCCATAGCGTCACCTTCCTTTGACCTTTCTTTGGGTGCATGTCTACGTGTGGACAAGTGAGCTGGAGATGTGTGCTTCTCAGCTCATGTACAAATGCAAAAATATACGTGCGCGCGCACACACACACACACACAAAAACAAATAAAGTGGACCCTTACTGGCAGCCACTCATCACCCAGAGAGGCCAACCTAATTTGGAGGACAGGCTCCTCTCTGCCTGCTGGGGAGGCAGCAGGGATTATGAGCCTTTATACACACTAATCTAGTTTAGCCAAGCTGGGAGAGGGAATCTGTGCGTGCGTGCGTGCGTGCGTGCGTGCGTGCGTGCGTGCGTGAGAGAGAGAGAGAGGAAGAGAGAAAGAGAAAG
>NC_060169.1:20817145-20845609 GCF_021292245.1 Micropterus dolomieu
ACACACACACACACACACACACACACACACACCCCAATAACTGTGAGAGGAATGACAACCAGATGTAAAAGGTAAAGATACATTATCACAGCAGAGTCCAGCCAAACCATTAGTACAGATCAAAGTGCACACAGTTTAAGACTACACAGTGATGGACGGCCCTATCCTCTACGCACCAAATGTACTTATGGGATACACACACCTGCTAACTATGACATCATTCTCTTACAAAAAAACAGAAGTACTTTTTTGCTTGCTTGACAGTCATCGAACATTGTCACTATCTGATTGCTATAAACACCTGATAATAAAGTGTTTTCATTTTCTCTGCAACAGCATCACTCATCCCTCCAAAGGAATGTAAAAGCCAGATGACATTAGCCACAACACATTAACACAAGTAAACCAAACACTGTTCCACTGGTTCCATAGCGTCACCTTCCTTTGACCTTTCTTTGGGTGCATGTCTACGTGTGGACAAGTGAGCTGGAGATGTGTGCTTCTCAGCTCATGTACAAATGCAAAAATATACGTGCGCGCGCACACACACACACACACAAAAACAAATAAAGTGGACCCTTACTGGCAGCCACTCATCACCCAGAGAGGCCAACCTAATTTGGAGGACAGGCTCCTCTCTGCCTGCTGGGGAGGCAGCAGGGATTATGAGCCTTTATACACACTAATCTAGTTTAGCCAAGCTGGGAGAGGGAATCTGTGCGTGCGTGCGTGCGTGCGTGCGTGCGTGCGTGCGTGCGTGCGTGCGTGCGTGCGTGCGTGCATGCGTGAGAGATAGAGAGAAGGAGAGAAACAGTAAAAAGGAATGAACATGAACCAAGTGCATAAGCATGTGTGCGTGCACAGTACGTTTATTCTTTGCCATTTGCCGTGTGTGTGTGTGTGTGTGTGTGTGTGTGTGTGTGTGTGTGTGGGTTTGTACGTGTGTGTGTGTGTGTGTGTGTGTGTGTGTGTGTGTGTGTGTGTGTGTGTGTGTGTGTGTGTGTGTGTATGCCGAACAACCCAGTCTGTGTGAGCAGAGATAGGGAGGCTCTCAAACTGGTTATAGATGTGGCTTAGCTTCTTGTCCTCTGACAGCAGCTGGCAGTAACTATATGGGAACACACAGACACATACACAAAACACAGGTAACAGTGAAACACAAACAAGCACATCCCTCCAGGTAGGATCAAAGATACAAAACAGTTATGTGTACATCTCAGATTGGGTGTTAGTGTGTGTGGTGGGAAGCGAGACTCAGATAGGACTCTGTCCTGTCTGTGCTAATATCAAGGCTGGGAGGTCAGAGGTCAAAGAAAATGCTGGCAACAATCTGAAATCCCAGGTGTGGCTGGACTGGACCAACAGCTGGTTTACACACACACACACACACACACACACGGACAGCACAATGCTGACAGGACAATTTCAAAACTTGTCTGGTATGTGTTAGCTCACTGTTTAAAATGTGTGTATCTAAACAGAGTCATGTGTAATTGGCTTGTTGGCTGAGTCAAGTTGGTCAGAGAAGCCATTACATTATGATACCTCTGTGTGTGTGTGTGTATGTGTGTGTGTACACTTGTTTGCGTGTGTGTTGCCGGTGAAGCATGAGCATGAGGGTAAGTTGGCTAGAAGCACCGACACATTCCAAAACACAGGAGACAGATTTCATGGCCAAACCAGAGCTGGGACCACACTGGGAATCACAGAGGAAGAGTTTAGGAGAGAGAGAGAGAGACAGAGAGGAGGTGGACCACAGACTCTACAAGCTTACAGTGTGTATGAGCGTTGGCTTGAGTAATTACAGACTTGCCCGGTGTGTGGAGCCGAGAGTCTACCACAACACAGCCCAAGTGATGACACCATACACCACACACACACACACACACACACCAGCAATTACTGTACAAAGCATTTAAACAGCTGCTCCATATCCCTATTCCTCCAACCACACATACATTCATGCTCACTTTCCAAGCCACCCAGTGATACAGAATGACTTCAACTGTTGCACAAGGAAGCACATTTTTCACACACATACGCACACACAATAAACATGCGAATACTAACACACACACACACACACACACACACTCGCACACAAGCCTGGCTAATTACATTAAATCCGCTTTAAATATACAAAAAATACCTGGGGCCACTAACTCCCTGTGTATCCACTGGCCTGTCCATTTTTTATCAATTGGAGATCTCTACCTCTGCGTTTGTCCAACATCAGGCCTGTCCTGAATGGACCACTGACACCATCTGGTGGCTAATGATATCATTACACATTCTGCACACTACATACAGTTAGCTGCCAAGAAGCACTCGCATCCTATGATATTGATATCTAGTAAAAAAAAAAAATACTCAATTTCCACTCATTCCTGTGAAAATGAAGATGACTTCTAAATTCCATGACATGTCATTAAGAAAGACAAGAGGTTTCCAGCAGCAGGAAACGGAAACAGAGAATCTGTCCAGACTTCAGTCACTTGGAACAAATCAAATAGCGATGGCAGACGCCAGTGGTTTTGATCTCTGGAGTCGTCCACAAGGTCCCAATCTATTCTCTAACTGGATATCCGTCTGTCACACGGCACTTCCTGAGAATAAGCACTATGTAGAGAGTCGCTGAAAGACACACAGATGCAGAGACTGACGGAGACAGAAAGAAAGGAGGAATGTCTAAAATGGGAAATAATAGCATCAAAATGCACAACAGCTTGCCAAAACCTCAAATTAAAATTTACGTGCGCTGTGCTTTTTACATTAATACATGTTTATGTCTACATATATAGTTTCTTTATGGTTGACTAATACACTTACGCAGAAATAGAACACAGTTTGATTTGAATGGACATTATACTCATTCTATCTATCTATCTATCTATATATATAAACATTAAATGTTTACCCTTAACTTACAACCAAACTACTGTACTCAGTTCACCCTACTTAAAGTTTAATGTCAAAGCCTTGTTTTTGTTCAATCAATACACACAGCGAAGACACACTTTTTTCTCTCCTCACACACACACAGAAACTGGGACTATGCAGTAAGTGGAGCCAGATTGATGAGTCATGGTGGGCACTTTCTTCTCTCTCCCACTTGCTCTCCCTTGCATGTGATCTTTTTGTCCCTCACGCTGTATTTGTTTCTTCACTCCCCTCTGATCATCTACCATCTTCTCCCTCCTCCTCATCCTCCTGTTCCACCTCTTTCTCCGATTTTTCCTCCTCAACCTTTCTCACAGCCGTCCCCTCTCCATCCCTCCCCCTCCTAATCGTCTCCCCTCTCCTATTCTCACACTTATCTCCCTCTGTGAGTTATTACACCCACTCCTCTGTTATCTGTTCCATGTGAAAGCTGCCTCAGAAAGACATTTCCTCCTGGACTGCAGCATCAGAGAGGACAGAGAAATGTTTGCTCTGACAAAAAGGAAAGATAGATAAATGCACAGAAATATGGATAGAAATAAAATGTAACTTTTGTCTTCTGCTACATTTTCATTTGCAGTTACACCAATGAAGTCATTAAGTTGTTCCATTAAGAAAAAGAGAATGAGTGATGGAGGGATCTGCCAAAAGAAAGACAGGGAGAAAAAAAGGGGGGCAAGAGCAATATATAACATTTACAAGGGATTAGTGTACAGCAGTACAGGACATGAAGACCCCCACACGTCAACTCTGAACTTGTTAAGGTAGAACATCTGTGGTGGAGCAGGAGGGAGGAGCAGAGGGAGGAGGAGGAGGAGAAGGTCAGGGGTAAACAGAGAAAGAGAGAGGGGAGGGGGAGGAAAAAGGAAAAGAGCAGATCAAAGCATGAGCGCTTTCTGCTCCCTCTCTTGGCAAGACTCTGTGGCTGTATGTGTGTGTGTGTGTGTGTGTGTGTGTGTGTGTGTGTGTGTGTGTGTGTGTGTGTGCGCACGCATGCCTGTGCTCCTGGCAGACTCAGACTAGGCATTAAAATTATTGGTGCCGCCAGCATGCCGCGGCCCCCACTGAAAATTGAGGGAGGTGAGTAGGGAGGGCAGGAGGGAGGGAGGGAGTCACCAAGTGCTAATCAGACCCATGTGTGTGTGGCCAGCGCTGCTCTGAACAGCTGTTCCCATGCTGAGGACCAGGCCGCTGCCACAAACACACACACACACACACACACACACACACACAAATGTCCTGTAAAGCCACACAGGAATAATTAGTTTTAAGTTAAAACAAACACCACCATGGCCTGCATGAATATGCTTATAATATATGCATGATAAATAGTAAATAGCAATGGTTGAACAATAAACAAGAGGGAATGAGGACTAATGCACTTTTCATCAAAACTATTACTACTACTTTTTGTTTGTACTAAACTTTGTCATTCAGTCTTTTTGTCTGTTTGTTTGCTTTTTGATTTCACAGTTTTCCCTCTTACAAGCTTTGGCAACACTGATTTGTATTTTTCATTAATAAAACAGATAAGTAAATTGCAAGTGAAATAGACGAAAAATGGAAACTATAAAGAGGCAGAGAGAGTGACAGAGGTATGGAAGTGGCATGTCTTTTTCTCCATCTACCAGGGGGGACAACAGGAAGAGTCGGGGAGCATAGGGAGGAAGCTCTGTTATTTATTCTATCAATAGAGGGAGGAAGAAACCCCCCACTTTACAACCCACCCCATTAGACACACACACACACACACACACACGCACTCACACACACTGCACTCTACAATGAAAAGGGCATCGCTCCATCTTACTTTGCTTGTTTAGATTAGCTGTTTTAGTAATTGGCTCTTCAGGCTGCAAAAGTGTTAAGTCTTCTTTAGAAGGAGGATTTCTGTGTGTGTGTGTGCGTGTGTGTGTGTGTGTGCGCACAACAAGGCAGAGCTGTGATGAGCCTTGGGTAATGGGTCTCTTTGTAGTGGGCAGGGAAGTAGAAGAATGTCAGGAATTTCCCCAGAGGATGCAGGGTCTGTCCAGTCAACTCTCTCTCTCCCTCTCTTGCTTGCTCCCTTTTGAGGCCAGTAAAGTTAACTAACAACCCCAAGAGAAAATTAAATAAAGCTTTTACCACAGGCCTTGGACAGTGTGTGTGTGTGTGTGTGTGTGTGTGTGTGTGTGTGTGTGTGTGTGTGTGTGTGTGTGTGTGTGTGTGTGTGTGTGTGTGTGTGTGTGTCAAACAGAGAGATGAAAGAGTTGGTGGTCAAGAGCTCTAATCGCTTTACCAGCTATACTTGATAGTGACACAATATAGTTCCATCACATGTGTTCTGTGTGTCTGTGCACGCCACTCTCCCCTTTCTTGATGTCATGGGTCATGTTCACTTCTGTGTGTGTGTGTCTGTGTGTGTCTGTGTGTGTGTGAGTGTGTGCGTGCGTCTCTCTCTCTGTCTGTCTGATCTAAAGGCTAAAGTGAATTCCTCACTCCAGTGCAGTTTTCAGCAGTGATGTTTGTAACACAAAATGTGCTGGCAGCCAATTACAGCACAGCATCCGGTTGATGATAGAGGTTTTGCAGATCATGAGTGAATTGAGGCTGCAGAGTAGGCAAGCATGTGTGTGTGATGGTGTAAGGGTGTGTGCGTGTCTGTAAACACACGCAGATCCCCAGTGGTGCTCTGTTCTGCATCAGAGATCAGACAAAAACACACACATGCACACAGCAAAAAGTGAGTCAGAGTGGCAGTTAGAGGAGCGAAAAGAAAGGCAGAAAAGATAAAGGCAGATTATCAGATGTGAATCACCGGAGGGAACATGTGCAAATGACACATCACTAGCTGTGGTGTTACCCTGGGAAAGACAGAGTCAGTCTGAGAAAAGTGAAGACATGTACAGAGCGAGTGTGGAGACTGAGCAGAACCACTCAAAAGCTGTATCATGCAGAAAGTTACAGCTTTTGCAAATACACACACCAGACAGATGAAAAAGAAAGCAAAATGTCCAGTGTGGCCAGATGATGGAGAGAGAATAGACAGAGGAAGGGAATGAGTGATGTTATGAGTGAGATGAGTGAGTCCAGACTCCATCAGCAAACAGATGTTCAGTACAGCATATATAAGCTGTGATTCTGTCACTGTAAACACACATTGTTTCCTTACGGAAACTGATATCACTCCTGTTCCTCTATTTTCACAGAAAAAGTCAACACGCTGACTTTTACCTCTTTGTAGGAGGTGGGGAGAGGGAGAATACATGCGCTATGGCAGCAAGGTTGTAATAAGTGGTCACATGGTGGGATTTTGGGGGGTCTAATGCGTGTTTAAGAGGCCAGGGTCAGGAGGGCATCTAGGGTTAGAGTTGAAGTACAAAGCCACAAAGAAACAAGAGGATGCTGAGGGGTCAAAGGGCACACACCACCAGCGCAGCACGGACACAAACTGATCACGTTGCAAAGTACAGGTATTACACCACCAACAACCAACAATTTTGACAGTGGAAAGAGGTGTGGTTAAGAAAAGTCTGTGACCGTAACGGTGTGTAAAGTGAGCACTTCACTTCCATCGGCAGCAGCTTACAGGTACTTACAGGTGTTAAGTCTGGTAATGATCGTGTTATTTCCACGCCAGTGAGCAGCGGTCCACCTAGACCTTTGCTGCAAGGATCAGCAAGGCAGAGCTCTCGCAATAAACATCCGACAAGGCCAGAAAAATTAGTTTGATTTAAAAATGTCTTCACGTGAGGGGGCAAGCAGTCTTATTTTTTTTTTTTTTTTTTTACTGTATACAAAGTGAACGCGGCACACAAACATCAAGTGATTGGAGCGTATCCTATGGGACGCCTGCTGGATCCTGTACAGTAAAAGTAAAAGCTTAAGGCTCTGTGTCTCTACCTACAGCTCCTCTTGTAGGAAACTGAACATACCATAAAATCACTTCTCCAAACAGACAATAAAGACTAGCTGGCAGCCCTGGGACGTACCATTCACACTTTAAAATAACCAACAATGAGCTATTTAAACAGGACCAGGTTACAGTCCCTCATAAAAGAAAAAATACATACAGGAATAATTGTATCGACACAGCAACCTAGAAGGGGAAAATAAAACAACACGAAAAAACACCTCTCCATGGGGGGTACTGGGACGCTACGCCAGTGAGGGGTGGTGTGTGGAAAGGGTGGGAGGAAAAAGGAAAAAGGAGGGAGGAAGAAAAACAGGTCCCACAGAGCTACCGTGCAGGCGCCAGCAAAGACAGCAAGGGTGGAAGGGGGGGGTTGCGCTGGTGAAACTCTCAACAGATGCGTGAAGCCCTTGTCAGCATTCCTAGTAGGTAACGCAAGGTCAGGAGCAAGCAGGAAGACAATATGAGGACTATTTGGGCTCCCTGAGCGCCAGATGTGTTTTAATAAGACGGCTGCCCTCCTAGCTAATAAGGTCAGCCTCTGGCTCCAGCCAGACGAGCAAACAAGTAGACTCTTGGCAGGAATTCAGCTCCAGCTTGGCACAGCCTCCCTCCCTGCTTCCTGCCTCGCTCTCTTACTCGCTCACTCTCTCTCCCACAATCTGAGAGAGATCGAGGGAGGCAGACTCTTTTTCTCTCTTTCTGTGTGTGTGTGTGTGTGTGTGTGTGTGTGTGTGTGTGACTCACTCCGCCTCACACACCCGCCTTTTATTAGACACTTCCCTTTTTCTGCAAGGGGAGAGGGAGAACTACTGCCTAAAAACTGAAGCCTTTGAGAACATCTGTGCTTGGATCGTGCACTAACATGCACACACCCAACCCCACACACACCCAACCCCACACACACACACACACACACACACACACACACACACACACGCGCACACGTACAGACACATGCTTTACACACAGTTCGCCTCTGACTACCTTTTACCACAGAACATGAAAAAAGCCACTGTACTAATGTTAATAGATAGGTAATGAAAAACTAAAATTAGTTATACAAATAATCATGGGACCAATAAATATGACTCCTCCGGAGTGGAAAATAAAGAAGCGGCATGGGCGCCAGAGAAGATTGGCTCGCTCTGTACTGACAGAGAGACAGAGGAGATGAAGAATGCGGAGGAGGAGGAAGATTAAGAGTTGAGAATGAGAATGAAAGAGGGAGAATCTAAGAAAGACAAAGATAGAGAGATCAAGAGAAAGAGCGAGGACTCTTGGCAGCTTTAGTTGAGGTTCTGTTTACACAAGCTCCTGCCAGTTGCTTATTGGGTACAAAAAGAAAGGCATTGTCAAGCTAGTCTAAACATTGTCTGGCATTTAAACATGTTTAATTGTCCAATAAAATTATTGAGACCAGAGCAAGAGATCCAAAAGTAACTGGAACCCACTGTCCCTCACTAAAATAACTTTCTAATGCTGTCAGTGTATTTGAAACACGCGGATACATGTCAGTGAGCAGAACCCTGGTGCCACAGGAAGCAGCGGAGGAAATATGATTTAGGGGATGTCACAAGCAAAGTGTTGGGCAGCTTAATAACACAAGGGTCAACACAAACAAATTCACACTTTCAAGGTCAATCGTTTATTTATTTCTGCTATGAATATAAGAAAAGACTTTGCTATTATACAGTATGTAATGTGATATGACATAACATGTGCACATTAACTTCATATACACGCACTATACCACACACACACACACACACACACTATCCTGGCTCTCCCAGAGATTTTCTGAGGTAAAGTTGACGTCAGCCTCACACAAAATCAGCCCATCAAAGACAGACCCTCTCTTAATGGTGCCTAAACAGTCCTCAAATATTTACCTCAGGGCTCGGCCACGTGATACCACACACACTGAGGACCTCTGCTCCTCCACACACATGGCCCCCACTCTCATCTATACCTCCCATTCACACACACACACACACACACACACACAAAACAGGTTTACACACAATAAGTCAGTGTGACAGTGGAATTTGCCGTAGAAATAGTCACACACGTGTATCACTATCACCACTACTAATAAATTTGAAATCACAGAGAAAAATGCTTTTGCAGTTGCAGACAGAGAAAAATGCTTTTGCAGTTGCAGACTTGTTCTACATATACATGTACAAAAAGTGTGAGGTAACGGACAAAATTTGCACATCCGCAAATCAGTTTGTGAATTCATGCAATGACAGTTGCACACCTGTAATATATTTTCTCATAAACACAAGTCAGTAACTACAACTGCTTGAATCTGCTGCTAAGAGTTTCAATTGCTTTTTTTTCTTCCGCTCATAAAAGACAAGTTCCGGGTGCCCTTACTTTTGCACCTCTCTCAGTGAAATGTGGAGCAAAAGTGATTTCTGCACCTGCAAAGCCTGCCTTTACTGCAGACATTTGACAGGAAGCCTTCACCTCTACTCAGTGCTGGTTAGATTTCTATAAACCTCTATAAAACAGAAAGCAGTAAATAAATACAGTATATGATAGATTTCTGATTTTCCAAAAATAATTCTGCCAATTTGGGGCATCTTATAATATTGTTTTAGTATGATATTATGAGTTAGCCTCTGTGCCTGTGTGCCCATGAGAGTGTGGATGTTCATTTGTCTGTGTTTGTTGGACATAAGGTTGGACAGAAGACCATCATCCATCACCAGATTAGAGAAGGTTTCTGTTCCAGGAGGTTAGACCTTCCTTTTAATGCTAGCAGACAGAGAACATTTGGCTAGGTGTAATTTGAGAAGACCTCGTCACAGCAAGCTCAAGGTTACAAGGTCAGCAGGCCTTATCGTTCAGCAGCATACCCTGTTTCTGCTCCACACTGACCCCCGCTATTCGCTGACTCTGTCAAAACACACACACACACACACACACATATGTGTCTGTGTTCCCACGGTTGCAGCAGGTCTAGGGTTGATGTATAGCAGCTTATAAAGCGGGGCTGTCAGTCAGTTTTAATAGCCTATTGTAGAGATCCAACAGGACCACAGCCATGTGTGTCGGCTCAGGCCACTGACCAGTTCAGCAACACTCCATAAAAGCAACAGACTCCATGCTCACTGACTCAGCCAAGTACAGAAAAACAACAGAGAAAGACAACTTTGATCTACACCGACAGATACTCACACTCATGATGCTCCAGTGCTCAAAACGCTCTCACGTGTGTGCGCAAACAAACATACTCACACTGACTGGTCTGTCTGAACAACTCTGACACCTGTGGAGCTGTGCAGTGCTGGAGCCCGTCCAAAGCCTGCTATCAGTCCAACACTGAGGACACATGTTCCATATTGAGTGGAAGCCAAACAGTGTCTGATCACTTCTCAGCCAGCGTCAGTCTGTCTGAGGCTCTGGTTTGTATCAATTCCTGTGCTTACCGCCCTCCTCAGGCAAACCAACAGGTGGACAGCAATTGGCTCACAAAAAAACCCATCTGGCCTGAACCGAACACACAGTGTTTTCATATACACGGGACAGTGAGGACATGGGTAATACAATCTTACAAATGTCATTCCCTAAAGGATCTCCAATCCGCAAAGAACCACATGTTTTTGCCTAACGTCACACTGTGCTCATTGATCCGCAGTGGACTGGATTTTAGCCACATTGGATGCGAGATCAAAGATGACAGGGTTAGTTTAGTTAAAAAAATATGTATGGTAAAAGACTGCTAGAACTTCTAATGAATCTCACAGATCTTGTAATGAAATTTAACAACAGCATAAAGTAATGGACTTATAAAAGGATACAGTATCAGACTGGTATATCAATTAGAGTTTGGAGTTTAGATGATTTCATTTCACAGGATTTAATGCAGGCTCAGTTTTGACTTTTAAAAATATGCATTGGTTAGAGGGTGGTTTCGCCAACTGTTATGGTATCTTGCTGTAAATCCAGACAACCAAATTTGGAGTATTTATTTTTCAACCTATTCAATGAGAATGCAAAGAGCACCTTTATTTTCCAAAAAACCCTTCATAAGAGAAATACTGCTTATATGCAAATCCAATAATACCTGCACTATGAGTTTGTTTAATTAGCAGTCTGTGGATATTTATCATTGGATACATTCATATAATTCCATATTATATTGAAATCAAGAGCGGAAAAGCATTTTTTACATTTAGTTTAATCAGAGTCATAGTAGCTAGAGTACACTGAGGTCATGTCCACTGCATTTTATTAATTTACATGTGTTCAGCAACCTGGGTGGGGTTTATATTCTACAATTAAAAACATATACATGGTGGTAGCTTTAGGCTAAGAAAATAATAAATAAAGACGTGAGTACATTTTCTTCCATGCAGTGTGGACATGGCTTTAAAACACCATTTAAGAATTAATATTTGTAGGCAGAATGACCAAAAACTGAATAAATGAAATAATATAAAAACATCCGAGTAATTAAAATATTTCAGAACCTTGATCTTGGATTTCTGGTCAAATTTGTGTGACACTAGTGAAGTGTGCCTGGGGATGCTTGTACCTTTAGGGTTTCTAATATCCTTGCTACAATGCCAATTTAATGTATGGCCATATACTACAGTATATAGCATATCAAGGTAATGAGTAGACACAAGCACACTTCAGGTAATACGCCTGGCACATTTGTGTCAACAGAGTGTAAATAAATATTCATTAGTGTGCTGCTAAGCTACCTGACCTGTGACCCACTCACTTCCTGTCCTCCGAGGGTATCATGGAGCAGAGCTGCAGGCGGATATGAAGCCTAATAAAGAATTCGCTCTTCTTTGCTTGTCTCCTCTTTTTGTCCTTTCTGTTTGATGCGTAGTTTGTCTGCATTTGAAGTGGCTTTCAAAAAGACATGTGTGCAGTAGTAGAGACGGGATGTCACACAGGAAGATCTTCCCAGACATCACAGGAATAGTAAGTGCTGATTGTGGTAAGACTTTCAATTAATGACCTGAGCTAGCTCCCGTTACTATAGGAACAGGTACAAAGGTATAGTAACGTGTTCTATTTCTTTAAAGTTATATATGACTAATAGCCAAATAGCTAAAGCTATGGGGTTTTTTTAGTTTATTTTGATAAATTAACAGACACTGTGGTGTTGGCATGAGATGGGTATAACATTGTTGATTAAAATATATAATTTTCAAAGCATCATTAATTTTTTCCCCAGGAGACAAATCCTAGTTATCATTATAGACTACACTCAGAAGAGCATCAACTGATCCCCCTGTTCACTGCTAGACTATATCACAAATTATTAATCACTTTGTCGTAATTTAAGGAAACTGCAATTCAGTAATAACCTGACACAACTGGTATTGGTTGGCTTATATTATTGTTGTTTCCTGGCATCTGTACCTACTCCTGATGAACCAAAGCTGCAACAACTCCTGTCCTTCTCTGTGGTCACTCTGCTCTTATAGGTTTTAAATATCAGTGGATCTCCTGGCATGTGGAGTTTAGCTACACTGAAAACTACAATGACACCAAGGACTACTGTATTATCATGATAAATTAACTGCCCTTTTTCATAGCTTAAGGCTTCATACCTCTGCCCACCAAAAGATATGTAAAAGTATGAAAACCAGAATGCAAGAAAGCTGATTGTGACGATACACTTACGTACTCACGAGAACAGGACAAGATGATATGTTGATGTCATGAGAAAGCTTTTCACTTCAACGAGAAATAATGTCAGCTTTTAATTCGCAATATTAATTGTTTATTCATGTGCTCCTCAGATGGTCCATTTCCCAAGTTGTTTAAGTTTAACTCGGAATGTGGAAACAACATGGATGCTACCACAAAGATATGTTAGCATTAATTAGATCGTTTAAACAACACGTAGACATCTTGTTCACTCTACATGAACAGCAAACTAACAAAAAATGTATATGGAATATGTGATTTTGCACCATTAATCAAAAGTTTCTAACCATCAACCCTGTTGTTATCCGCCGTGTGTCTACATGTAGGCTGTGACATTAACAATTTGGGAGGGATGATATTACTGTGCATTCATGTGGTGTTGGAATAATCGGGAAAAAAATTTCCTGACTGAGAAAATATACATGAACACCCCCTGAAGTCAGAACAACAACTCGGATCTGATAAAATTTAGTTACACAAGATGGAGGTGCTGAATTTAACATTTGTGTGGATTTGTGGTGAGATTTCTGCCTGGTCAGAAGTGATTTCAGTTAGTTTTGGTTTTCCACCTCCTTGTCTCATCCAGTTCTGTGTCACTCAGATGGTATGAAGGGGATCCTACCAAATAAGCAGAACAATAACGTAATGTACAGCAGAGTACAGGGCAGTTAGACCTTAAAAAAATATTAGAATTCTCATTAAGTGATGACATTATTTTCATAGTATTATGACTTGTTTTCTCGACAGAGAACACAGATATGCAGGATAAATCTTAAATGTGGAGAAAGTCTTGAACATTAGCATCCAAATTGATGAAACACAGGAGCTATTCAAGGTCAGAAGTTTATAACTGAATTAAAATGTATGTATTCATCATTGAGGTGAAACAGTGCCAGATGACATTTAAGGAGGTTACAAAGGGGTGGCAACGGAGCAGTGGATAAGACACGTGCCTTTGGTGTGGGAGATTGGTTCGATTCCCAATGTGATACAACCACCAATGTGTCCTTGAGCAAGACACTTAACCCCTAGTGCTCCAGACCACTGGAGGTCTGCGACCTCTGACATATATAGCAATTGTAAGTCACTTTGGATAAAAGCATTAGCTACATGAGTAAAAGATGAGGGAAGACTAAATCATGCTTGCATGTGTGTTGACTCAGCAGGGTTGATATAACATGAGAAAAGCTGATCTTCAGGAGAATACATGCAAGTAGTACAGAAAGCCTGAGAGCCTTAATGCATTATATTCCATTATATTTTTATATTTTGAACTGTCACCTGCCACCTGAATTTTGATATTTCCACAGGTGTCACCACAATGCTGGACATTAAATGTTTAATGCTTAATTCGCCCCCCCCACACACACACACACATTTATTTCGCCATTGAAGATTTATTAAAAATAGTGTTATAGTGTTAAAAATAGTCTTGTCTCATTCGCATGAACCAAATATCGTGTTTCGTCTCGTGAGCTAAGTGTATCGTCACACCCCTACTGATTAATGTTCTGGAAGGAGCAGATACATCCAGGAATTCATACATGTCACTCTTATCCTTAAAGATTACAGGCTTACACAACACAGATAACATTCAGCTGTGTGTCTCTGACCTGAACCATCAGGCAATAGGAATGATTTATGTAGTTTTAGAGGAAATACAGATCTTTGCCAAAACACAATGGCCCTTACAGCCCCCACTATTACTCATACATTTACACACAAACACAAGGATGTCCTCTCCCTCCATAGTTTCTGTATGGGTTTAGTGGCTGTATGGCTTCAGTCCTATTAGTGACCTTCATCTTCCTTTCTGATATGATACTATCAGTATAACCGACTGCCCAGTCACATCAATGTCACCGAACCGGAAAAGCCACTGATGACACTGGACAGAGGTTAGGAGACAGGGTGTGAATGAAGCAGAGAAACTACAGCAGAAAAAGCGAATGACCTAGTAAACACAATAGTGAGAGAAAGAGAACTGACAGATGTAAAGATGGGTGAAAAGATCTAAACAAGCAGGCCCGTAGACGAGAAGGAGGAACATGTGTGTGTGGATGTGTGTTTTTGTTGAGGTTCAGAATAATGTTGAGAGAGATTAAGAATTAGTCAGGGTGTGACACATGCATACAGTCAAAAAAGACAAAACATACAGAACATTTCCACCACACACACACACCAAACCCACACACACGCAGAAACCCTTTTAACCCACAGGGTTAAACATTTTTCACAGCTAGTAGTAACCTTTAAAAATCTTAAATGAATAAAATATAAAATTCCCATTCACTTCACTGTGTCTCGCTGTCTACTTTGATGTCAGCTGCTTCATCTGATGACCTTGAAGTTTTGTTGCTGAACTCTGTGTCCAGAAGAGGAATATATGGAGAAGAGGAAAAGACAAGGGAGGAAACAGAGAAAGATAAGGTAGAAAAAGCAAGACTGATGTGTGAAGAGGGAGGTCAAGAGTTATCACCCTGCGTGACCTGAAGAGATGTGACAGGAATTGTCATCACCTATTGCGAACAGAGAGCAAGAACTTGAATCAGAGCGAGAAAGGAAAAGGCGATGCACAGACATTTGGATGATTGGACTCTAATTAATAAATCATCTGCTTTGTGTGCATTAAGTTGTGCATGTTGCTCCTCTGCGTGTGCAGCAGAGATCCTACTCTTTTTCAGTGTGAGAGGCAAAGTGTTGGTCATATGGTGGTGTTCAGAAGACCCCCACCAGAATGGACACCTCCTAAGTCTTTAATGCCCCCTCCTGAGGTGTGAGATCATGTCTGCACCGGGTATGGTGCCCACAAAACAGGGAAGCATGCACAAACCAATGTGTGTGTACATGTGCATGCGTATGTGTGTATATGTATGTAACCATGTGTGTGAAGCAGATGGGAGGAAAGAAAGAAATTAGAGAGGGGTAAAAGGAGAGTAGCGACAGAAAGTCTGCAAGAGCATGTGTGTGCGTGTGTGTCTGTATGTGTGTGTTGGACAGAGGGGGCTGTGAGGAGTTAGGGGCAGGCAGGAGGGAGAGGAGAGGGGGAGTAGTGTGGTTAGGCATCCAGAGTCAGTGAACATTTTTCTGGCAGG
Organism: Micropterus dolomieu; assembly: GCF_021292245.1. Lineage (NCBI taxonomy): Eukaryota > Metazoa > Chordata > Actinopteri > Centrarchiformes > Centrarchidae > Micropterus > Micropterus dolomieu. The sequence goes on from NC_060169.1 coordinate 20,832,758, forward strand.
CCCTCTCTATGCTCCTGGCTGCTTGCCCGGCTCTGAAGCAAACTTAAACAAACTCCTGTTGCAGCCATCTGCTGGGCCCGCAGGATAAATCACAGCACTGCTCCCCTCTGTACTGCTCAGCCGCACCACTATCAGGTTACTGTGCTAGTGGCCTCATACACACACACACACACTCTCCCACTCATACTCTAACGCTCACTCATAGGCATGCAGGCACACATTATAGTGTGTCTCTCTCATCCACACACACACACCGAGCTACGCGTCAGCCTGGAGCCAGGGCCTGCCATGGGGCTCACACCACCAGGAGAGGCCAGCAACATGTGGCCCTGCTAATACCACAGGGAGAGATGAAGAGGAGTGGGGAGAAGAGAGGGAAAAAAGAGGGGAGAAAGGGGGGAAAGAGAGAAAAGGGGGTGGGGTGCAAAGAAAGAAAGAGGAGAACTGAGGTGATTGGGGGACAGGGGAGAGAAGGAGAGAGACGGAAAGAAGACAGAGCTGGGATAAGAAGAAAAAGGAAAAAGAGAGAGAGAGAGAGAGAGAGAGAGAGAGAGAGAGAGAGAGAGAGAGAGAGAGAGAGAGGCCGAGTGGTTTATGAGACTGCGGAGCCCAGACTTCAAATAACAGATCCGGATCTGCCGGATCGGTGTCAGCTCATCAGCGCATTTCAAAAGAGGAGCCGCGGGACAATAGGCCGACTAACACCTCCATATAAACCTGGAGATAGACTGACTGTCAATAGAGAGACAGGCAGAGAGGGATGGAGACAGAGAAAGAGCAGCAAACACCTCGTCTGGCTGCCCGCAGCGGATTTGACACTTACTTGTTGATGAGAGGTTTCCCACATCTCCTGCTGGGAATTAGACGCAGATTATACTGATCCAGGATCTGAGCTCCTCCGCTGATACTGACTAAAATGACTGCATATGGATGACGTGGTATTTTTCTTTTTGTCGCTCTAAATTTGTCTAGTTTTAATGCGTCATGATAACCGCCTCTCTTCACGGTTCCTGAGAAAGTTATCCGTCTCATTGCGCATGCGTAAAGTGGGAACGACAAGTGCGCTGTTTTACAGGCGAAAGCTTTTGTGCAATTTCCAAACAGGAAAGGGTCTCAAGCAAAGCAAACCTGCGTTTCTCGGTAATATTCAGGGCAAAATCAATATCTAAAATGTTATGTATATTACTATTAATAGGTCTAATAAAAGAGTATTACAGCCATTTTGGGGTATTTGTTGCCTTTACAGATTAATGGATGCTATGAAGAACTCAAGATTCTTAGAAAAATCCTATACAGTAAACTACTGCTGCACTTTACTTCTAAGATACATTAAAAAAAAATAATAAAACAGGTAAAGCCCTGTGCAAAAACAATGGCATCATGAAAGGAATATAATGACAATTGGCCTGATAATAGAAAAATACCATTAATAACTTAATAACTCCCCATTGAGTGTCACAGGCACACTATATACTATAAGCATCTAGGAGTATTATAGGGAATATTATCATGTGACCCCTTCTGTTCTGTCAAATATTCAACACCCTGATCTGCAGGGCCTGTCCAAACACTGTTAATAATCACAATCACAATAACAGTCCAACCAAAGCAAAACAAAAAAAACTCTAGTGAAGACTGCAGTTCAACAGATAGACGACAAACATGACTGAATACTCTGCTTGGTTTTCAAAACAAACCTTTCCATGTTGCCTACAACTTTTTCTGTAATTGCTTAGTTTATATTTCAAAAGAGCCAAACACACAATCGAGCTGTAGCCGTTTCTTGCTGTTTTGATCAAGGGTCATACACACTTTCTACTGAACAAAGTTAACAGTAACATCTGGGCTTTTGTACGCTTGCTAAAATCCATCCATCGTCAACCGCTTATCCTGCGTACAGGGTCGCGGGGGGGCTGGAGCCAATCCCAGCTGACATTGGGCGCAAGGCGGGGTACACCCTGGACAGGTCACCAGTTCATCGCAGAGCCACACATAGACGAACAACCACTCACGCTCACACTCACACCTAAGGACAATTTAGGGTAACCAATCAACCTAGCCTGCATGTTTTTGGACGGTGGGAGGAAGCCGGAGCACCCGGAGAGAACATGCAAACTCCACACAGAAAGGCCGGGGCAACCGGGGTTCGAACCCACATCTTGCTGTGAGGCGACAGTGCTAACCACAGCACCACCGTGCCGCCCGCTTGCTAAAATCACTACTGAAAAATTGGCTATACTGACACACAAACTATGAAATCACAGAATTGGGGACAAAAAAGCTTCTTAAAAGCACAACAACACTTCAGAACATAGGATTGGAACCTGTCATTACTGTCAAATGCTGTTCCTGACTTCTCATCAGAAAGTCAACTCACCAATCTGCATGACCCGTCCAAACACAGATGTGTTGTCCACAGTGCTGCAGTTCCACCTCCTCTGTCTAAACTGGTACTGGCACTCCTTGATGCCCGTCTTGGCACCGTCTCCGATGTAGGTCATGTGGTCCTGGTACAGCTGGCACAGCTTCCTCTGCCCCTGCACGGCAGTACAGGAGAGATTAGCAGAGATTAGCACATTAATGGTTTGATACCTTAATGGTCCCTGTGGGGAGATTCTCCTTTATTTGGCCTTTTTACTCATAGTCAGGTGTACAGAAGGTACAGGAGGGGAATTAGGAGGAAGATCACGTGTTTTCGTCGATGCTTATGTTTTTGAGCCAAAACCCCCCCAATAATCAAGAGATGTGTTTAGCCTACAACATTTGAAATGTATTAAAAAAGAAGTTTAAAGCAGGCAGACAGGAACTTACCTGGGAGAGACCAGACAGCTGGCTGCAGAGAGGCTGAGCTCCAATGATGTACATCTCTGGCCGCTGGATCGGGGTCAGAGCTAGTGACCTGAGAAGCAGAGGCCACATTAAGTCTAAATTTAAACCAATAAACTCTATCTGTTACGCTCAAAGAGAAGGGGCACAGACAGGGTTTCTGTGATCTACGACTCGCTCTCTGAGAGGAGGTCGACGCGGCGGAGGACAAAGTTCAGACACAAGTTTATTAGTACAACTGGTCTATAAAGTGTAGATAAATAGACTCTTCTGGTGTTCATCACTGCAACCACTCTCCTCGTGTTTCCCTGTCCTACTCCGTTTTCACCCCCAAAAATATACCATAAATGTATTATGCCGTGATTTGGACACATGGCCGTTGTCAGATTGCATTTGGATTGGATTGGAAGGAGGCTGCTAAAGGGAAACAACAAACTATGAACTATGCCATATTTCTACATAAACTGACGAATGGCAAACTCCACAAGCACCTAACTAACCTGCACACACCCTCCACTACATAAGCACAAAGCCAACTGAATAGCATTGTAGCATAGTTGTTTTGTAAGTCAAGAACAAGTGTGGCTAATTGAAGGTCCTAGGCACAGCAGCAGGCCGCCGTGCAGCACCATTTGGGGCTAAGCCAGGGTAAATATTGTGATAGAGCCCTCACATTTGTTCCATTCACTGTTAGTGCTCTATATAACAGTGGTTCTCAAATTGGGGTCTGGGGACCCCAAGTAGTCCTTGAGGAGGGTCCAAGGTGTCCCCATCAAAAAGGGGAATCATTTATTTTCACTATGACATAATGTATGATTATTTTGGCTGTTCACTCTACAATATAACATCTACAAGCAAAACTCCTATCAGATGGGGGACCTGGGACAAAATGTCATCAAATGGGGGTCTGTGGTCTAATTTGTGTCTGTTTAGGGGTCCTTGAAGGTTAAGAACCCCTGCTCTTCACATTTTTCCATTTGTCATCTTATCAACAGCATACAAGCAAAACCCTATGGATGATAAGATGAGACCTTTTGTAAACATGGTTTAAACCTGGCATCAATCGTTCAGATACACATGAAAGGCTTTAACATATACATCTTTAAAATCGTATTCTAAAAATCTGTCAAGGGCTGCCCTCCCTTTAGTACTACTAAATGGAGGTCACAGTTCACCGGCTTTTCATTCGCCACCACACCCCTGAACATATCTTTCAAAACATCAATGCACTACCAGTGGTCATTCGGTTACTCACCACCATGAGTTGGCATCCACCACCACCAGTTGGGAGCTGCAGGCGAGGAAGGCGGCAGCCAGCAGCAGATGTCGCACGGCACCAGTTCGCCTTCTCCGGACAGGCCTGTTGTCCATGGTCCGCCGCGTCACCTCCACACAGCTGGGGAAAGTGCTCTGCTGTTGAGACATGGGTAGAAAATAAAGGAAGCGTCCTTTCTCTGTCTTGCTGGGTCGCTGGATCTGGACGTAAACCCTGCGGCGCGGGCGAATAGTCCAACTCACGTGCGTTCTGTGGTTTTCCCACACTATTTCTAAATTAGTTTATTACAGTTCACTTGTCTTCCACCCTCTCCCTCTCCTTTGCCTCCAGCCTCTCTTTAAAACTATAAAAACAAAACAGTAATTAAAAAATAGGCAGTATTTGTAATCCCCAGGTAGTTTCTCTGTGGGTGAGAGCCGATAGTTGATCTGAAGTTACAGCAGCATTTTCTCCAACAGATCAGAGGCAAAAGTCCAATTCAAAGGTGTGCGTAAAATGGTTTGGCATCAAGTTGGATTTTGCGCAGAGTGCGAGGCGTTTTCTCCATCTCCACCTTGTCTCTAAGAAGACAAATAAAACAAAGCTGCCATGTGAAATGTGTGATCCGGTTGTTGTCTTGAGGGAAGATTAACCAGGAGATTAAAACGCTGATTGAGCAGCAACGTCACTGTTTCTTTGCCTTCCTGTCCCCTCACGGTCTCTCCGCATCTCTCTCTCTCTCTCTCTCTAGTCCACACTCCTCCTCTTCTCACCCCCACTTCACATTTGAAACTCTCCTGCCCTCTCCTTCCCTGGCCACTCATTGCACGCGCATGTGGCGCATGTGCGTACACCAAATGGGTATTGGACACAGTCGACATTCAACGCTGAGCCAAGACTAGAGGCACCTGTGATGTTGCATTCAAAGGTTTTGTATATGAAAGAAAGTGCAAAACCAACCACTCCCGGGTTACTATAGATAATACATGTTTCTTAACAAGGCCTTCTTCATTATTAAAATTGTGTATTATATTTATGGTTATGCATACAGTCGCTAAAGTGGGTACGATTATGCAGGCTAAATGATTTAGTTTTTAAAACAGAAGATAATAAATAATCGATACAATCGATTAGAGAAATGAGTCTGGGACATTTATATTTTCTATGCAAGACAGAGAGGGAAGAGAGAGTTACAAGAATGAACGATGGGGGCTGGATGTTTCGCAAAACCTGAATCAACCCTCAGAAAAGTTCACGTGCGTCAAATTCCTTTTATTAGCTGAAGTGAATAATTTGTTTGAATAAAAGGTGAGTGCTTCAAAATCGTCTAATCCCCTCTTCTTTGGTCTGCGATAATAAAAGGCAACGCACACCCCTCCCACACACACACACACACACACACACACACGGTCAGGAGTCCTGAAAAGTCCCGGAGTAACCTAAAGAAAAGGCGTGTTGAAGCGAGCTCTCCGCAATTCATATCCCGGTCAAAGACATGACTGCGGCTGGGTCGGTGGGCGGTGAACCTGCAGTGGAACAAGCTCTTTGATCTGACTCAGTGCTTCTCAAAAGAGTGCGTCCACAACCAAAGGTGGAGGCAGGGAAGATTAATCTGGGTCCTCCAGGACCTGGAGAAATGGGTCTCCGAGTTTTTTTTTTTTTTAAAACATTCCAATCCAAGTTTATTAGTTTAAGTTTTAGTATAGGCTTTATTAGACCAATAAGAAAGCAAAAAGTCTCCAAGAAGGTCACCAAATTCACTAACAACCACAGCAATTACTGTAAATTCCACTGAGGAATATTAAGAGAATATTATGACAAATTACACATAGACTATTATAGACTATAGGAAATATGAATTCCTCTAGTTTAAATCGCAATATTTTAAACCACAATTTGTTCCTATCGTCCCTGAAATAGGCCTATCCTATAAACACTGATACACTTCTGAATAACACATAACAATTGGCTTTCATGGATCCATGTTTTGGGTGCGTAAAAATCTAGTCGAATGGAAAATAAAATAAGGATGTCGATCAAGCATTTGACACATTTATGGGATGCCACTGTTTCCCACAAACACAAAAGCCACTCCAAAGCTCTAAATTAGTTTATTATAACTTTAAACTACATGACCTTTTTTATCTTCTCGTCAATAATCCATTCAAATCCGTCTTTGTATTTCTGTGTGTTTCATATGGTGGAGAGTCGGATGTCACTCGTCTCTGCATTATAATAGGACAGCAATGTTAAGCAGGGACCGCACACTTTTCATCTCCCTGGGCCCCTAAACTTCCCCACCACACACACACACACACACACACACACACACACACACACACACACACAGCTCTGTGAAGTGATGTAACTGGCTGCCTTCAATATACATTTGATTGGTATTCTGCTGTGGGCGGGCATTGGGTCAAAGTCAGGTTGAGCAAGTGAATAAACAATGAAACAATGTGCTAGTCTACATTTTGGGAAACAGAAAAACAAAAAGGTAGCTTAATTGGAATATGTAACAACACTCACTCACACAACTGGTCCAACCGATCACTCAGTGAGTAACCCTGAGGCTTAATAAAATAAATTATCTTTGGTGGTGTCTTCTTGTTTTTCCACTTGTAGCCCTCTTCATCCAGATGAGCTAATGCACCTTGTTAAATGCTGTGGAGGCAAGGGCATGGAATTTAGTGGGGATATCCCTACTAATATCCTGCGACTACTGTCCATAATCATTTTGATCATAACAATTAATTATAACCCCTGATGTCCAGAAGCTCTAGTAATATCTTTGGTAAGCCTACACAAACGGTTAACAGCTCTTGTTCTCTACTGTGAGTCCAATACGTTTTTGAAGTTTTAAGCCATATGCCTTCCAAACCTCACTGTGGTTTGGTGCGGTGTCTACCTTTTTCAGACTCCCAGCGACTTTATTTCTAAAAAAAACTCCCGCTGGGAGATGTTTCTATTGTCCCCACCAACAGTGACATCAAATATAAGCCCTTGCGCGGAGGTTAGTGTGACAGCAGCGCCCTCATTTGGTGAAACGCACATATTAATTTCTCCCAACATGAACTCCCAGCAGGCCTACATCAACTCCTGCTTTACAAAATTACATTTGAAAGATCCACATGTTTGGATTTACACCCAAAGTATAATCTAATGACCTGTAACCTACTTTTCTGAGGTATCTACTTGTACTTTACCTATGATACTTTTAGGCTATACTTCTACTTTTATATATTGTAGGCTAATTTCTTGGCCACTTTTTAGTAGCATTTTTAGATTTGACACAAAAAACACATGAGGGCCTGCTTAGATTATAAAATAGACAGTGGTGGGACGTACTGTTTAAGTACTTTTACTTAAATACTGTACCCAAATACCTTTTTGAGGACTTTTTACTTCACAACATTTATTCAATAGCTTTAGATTATTATTACAAAATATAAATCAAATCAAATTAACCCCACCTTTATCAGATGCAACATTAAAAGTGAAGTACACATTCATGCATCATATAATCCAATAGCCTAATATTATATGATTCTGAAATGGGCCATTCTGCATAATGAGTAATTTTACTTTTGGTACTTTAAATGTATTTTGATGTTAAAACATTGTACTTTTACTTGACTAAGATTTTGAATGCAGGATTATTTTCACACTGTTGTATTGCTATTTTTTACTTCAGTATAAGATCTGAATCTGAACCTTTGGCTTGTGGCCAAAACATGGTGTCTATGAGACGTCTGTCACGTTTCGGATGTCTGAGTATATTAGCAGTTCTGCCAAAGAGACATTTCTCCACAAAACACCTCAGATAGTTTAATTACTATCCCATTAATCATCTCATGACCCCTCAGTTTTATTTTGTAAACCTTTGGAGGAGGCCCGGGCCCCAAGAATGGAACCACTGGACTAAACTACCTAATTAAACATAAAGTAACAAAATTAGTTCCATCTCGAGCAGCTTCTGTAAAATACTACTACTTTAAGTATTCATGCATCGGGTACAATCTAATAGTGTCACATATAATAATATTCATTACATTTAGAGCTATACTTCTGTACTGTTACTTACACAGGGTTTTAAATAAAGGTAATTTAAATAGTAGTATTATAATTTATTATTAATAGAGTATTTTCAGTTATTTTACTTCACTAAAGAATCGGGACACCACTGTCTTTAAACACCAATTTAGTACAAAAATTTAACATGACTCCAAAATGAGGACCTTTGAGCATCACATGACCAAGCAGACTCCTGTCCTAAAACCATTGTTTAACCAGAATCCATATCATAGTCTTTTAACATCAGTAATGAAATACACCCGGCTTTCATTTCAGCTCAGCATTCAGGATGTTTTTGTATTCCTGTATCTTGTATCACAGCGGTACAAGCGTGTTTAACCTCCCTCAATTACCTGTATTGTAGCAGATGAAACATTCAGCATAATGAAAGTCTGGGACACAGCAGTGACTCAGGATAATGACAGAGCTATCAGCAGCCCTTTTGTCAAATGTTCTTTCTGTAATTGACACTATAGTGCCCCCTAGTGTTACCCCACCACACAGTCTTTGCCATACATAGTACATGTTTATAAGAATTGCAGAAATGTCTTGTATTGTACTGACAAACTTTGCCACTGGCTTTCATTTTCATGTATGTGGCTCAAAAGATTATAAAGAGTAAGGTATTTTATTCCAACATATTCAAATATCTATTCATACTTTTATATGATGTTTTTACATTTCAAGATGCTCTGTATTTTGGTTGAGACATCTGAGAGCCAAATTTAAATAAATAGGTTGCTCCTCTTGAGGATTCAGCTAATTAAAACATGCTGATTATCTCGCCATTTGGGAACTAAAGAGAAACAGGCCAACAGCTTATTCTGGGACATGACCCAGAGATTGAGAAATGCTGGACTGGAGCAGCCACACTGCACCCTTCCGATAGCTGTTGGTGTCATGGGTAACTTGTGATGCACCTATTCAAACACAAGGAGGAGCAGTTTAGCCACAGTACACAAAGAAACGGGGTAAACTGCAGCAGGGAGGGGTGAGGGCATGGAGACAAAACTTGGACCTAGTGAGATGAAGAGAGAAAGAGGCAGGGAAAACAGAGAGGGTACAAGAGAGAGGGAGTGTCCAAGTAATGGATACACAGAAACAGAGAGAGAAATAGAGGGAGCGAGAGAGGACTTGTCCCTAGAGGATATGAGCAATAGCCATGCAACAGGGAGCAATGCCTCAGAAAGTCGGCAGCTCCTCTCTGGATTAACAGCAGCCTCACTTTTTATTGCCAACAGTGCCAGACTAGAGGGAGCGAACCAGCCAGCTCTCTCCTGCAGGGAAACCAGCTGCGGTCGGCTGATGAAGTCTGAGCTGATCCACTGGAATCTGCTCAGGCCAAAGTGTTAAATATAAATTTTTAGAAATGACTGTCCCTTAAAAATGTATCACCCTCTAGTTAAACTAAAAAGGTATATAGAGAGTAAGTACTCTAGATACCTGAAAGGAATTTCACTCTTTCTGTCCTAACTAAAGGAAACATCCTTATTTTTGCAAAGATGTTAATATTTTCAGGCAGAAATAGCATCTTAATCAAATGGGGCACATTTAGCCCTATAAATTTCTGATTATGGCAGTTTTTATAGGAAGCATGCAAATTGTATCCCAGTTCATGGGCTGCTTTTTCTAAAGGATGTGTATCCTTCAGGCAGAACCTGAGCCTCCTCCAGAGGAGGTGGCCTATCCTCACCAGAACTACATTCAGGCAATCCTCAGCAACTTCTAGGCAGAAATGTCTTAGTTATTCACAATTCAGTTATCCTAAAAAAGTATTATGATCTTTTACTACAGCAAAAGTAGTAGTACTGCAACAATAAAAACACTGAATAATAAGTCCTGCTTAAAACAGGTCACTTATGTAAGCAATTGGCTAAATAGAATCAAAAAGCACTCAGACTTCAGAAAAATGGCTGCCTACTGCCTCCACCAGGAGGCACAGCTGCAGTCTAAGAACGTTGCCCCTGGAGTCTGCAGGGATTCAAGGTTTTGCTCAGGGCCACTTCAGCAGGGCAGATGTTTGTATATAGAGGGGCTTCAACCACCAGTCCACCACTTGAGGAATAGTCTTTGTCCTCTCCAAGCAACTGATACCGTCACCAACCAAAAAGCTAATTCCAAACACACAGAATAACCGATAATCGTTCCCATACTGCAAACACACCCAAAAAACATTTTAACTACTTAATAAATGGCTTACAGTGGTTTTTATGGGATGACAGCAATCAATACATTTTAAATCCACATCATCTCTATCTTATCTTAGTACTTTTCTTGTAAAATGTAAAGAAGGCAGAGCAGGCATGGGAATATAAGACAACTTTGTGGAGACACATGGACACATTTTTAAGGACCAAAGAGCTACTCAAAACTACAAATGCAACCACAGAAAACCCATGGGAGGATGAAACTACCTGCTCTGCTTACTATAGATGTGCCTCTCTCTCAGCCTGTCTCTCAGTCGCTCTGGCTTTCTTCCTTCGTCTCTCTTTCTTTACGTCTGTTCCTTTTCCAACACATATGTACACACACAAACACACATATGTGCAGCAACTCACTGCCAAATGCAGCTGGCTACGGGGGAAATTTACTGCTTATATTGTCCACACACACACAAACACACACACACCCCTGGGGGAAATGCATTGGAAAGGCCTTGGGCTTCGTATCTGTCTCTTTGTTTTTTTCAGTTTACATGTGTGGTTGCATGTATGATGGCTTGTGGAAACCCATCCTCTTTCTTGTTTTTCACCCTTCATCACTCCTTTCCTCCCTCCCTATCTCCTCCCACATTCACCCGTCCCCCTTTCTCTTTTCGTGTCTCCTTTCTTCGTCACGCCTGGTCTCCCCTCTCCTCTTTCACTCGCTCCATCTCTCTTTCCTCTTACTCTGTCCATCTCCTCCCTTCTTCCCTCCATCCATCCTTCTGTCAGCTGGCAGAAGATGAGTCATGCCTCTAGCTGGGAGGCTAAAACTCTCTCTCTCTAAATATATCTTCTCTATACTTCTCCTCCCCAGTCTTTCTATGTCTCTTTCTCCCTCCTTCTCTCAGCCCCTCTCTCTCTCGCACTTCTCTCTGCTCTGTATCGCCATCTGTTTCGCTACATCTCTCTGCTTTGTTCTGTCTCTGTACTACCAAGCGCTTATCCTCCTTCCTCTCTCAATTTCTTCCATGCTTCTCTGTTTCTCTCTGTCAGTCCGAATGTCAGATTCATCAGCCATTTATGTTTCTATCCATCCCTCTCTTTCTCTCTCTCCAACAGTGCACCCAGCTGTTCCCACGCTTCTTTGTCTCTTAACTGTGATGATGTGAACACACATACTCTATTATTACTCTCCCTATTTATATATATGGTCACATATAATATGTCTGTTTAGTCCACAGTACAGTATGTCTTGGTATGTCACTTGATAAATAAAGGCATTTAATATTTATCTTGTCTGTATATAGTGGCTATATCTTTATGCTTTCTTATGTTAGGTTTTATGTGTCCACATTCTCTGCACTGTACACAAGTATATTGAGAGCTACACTCTCTGAACTGAAATTCCTTGTGTATGTCAACATACTTGGCTGGTTAATTTGATTCTGATAAAGGCATCAGATGTAAAATAAAGATATGTTGTTGCTGTGTAATGGAGATGATGTGTCCAGTTTAGGATATTTTAATGATGAATTGCAAAATGAAGTATGCTGTTTGCTAGAAACAATACTAACAAAGCTAGGCTAATGTTGCAAACTAAAACTATCTAACAGTGAGGTTAATGCAATTTCACTGCAATACAGAACACTTCAAATCCAATGCAAATACAAAACTAAATTAAATAACACATTTAATTACATGGTGGATGTAAAAGTTGTCTTATAAACATGTAATTAATCTTTTCTCAGCAGCAGCAGTGAATATGAGCAAACTTTCCTTCAACAGTTACCAGTTAAGCAAATGCTAGTTAGCGTTCACTGTTAACTTGTTTCATAGACATTTTGCTCAGCAGTGGCCACGTGTTTTTTTTTACAAGATCCACATTAAACCCTTTTTCGTCATTTCCCAAGATTCCTTTGAGTCAGTTGCTTTAAATACATCATCAGTAGTGTGTGGAGTGAGCAGGAAAACAACAACCTTCTGCTCAGTTTCCGTATGGTTAATTTCTGTTCTACTTTTTGTGGAAATTAAAACATTAAAATGTTTATGTGACACGTTAAAACCAGCTTGTCCTCACCAGAGAATTGTTCAAGCAGTTTATTATGACCCATATTTATGTTTATTGTTAGGCCGCGACATATAGTCGCCGTCTGACGCTACAGGAGGAAGTCATGTGATAGTATAAAAGGCAAGTCCATGTACTGACTTACTTAACAAACTTATTTTAATCCCAAGTGTGTGTGTGTATATGTATTATATATGTGGATGTATATGGATATATATGGATAAATCTCATCTGGTTGAAGAATATAGTGCAAATTTAAACTACTAAGTTGGCCCTGACTAGCCATGTTTGGCACCTCAGTGGAAATGAAGCAACCAATAGAGCTCTGGCTGGCCTCGTTTGACACTGAACTGAAACCCTCATCAGGAAGCCCAGGGAGAAGCCACTGAGGATGGGATAGATCAAACTACACTGGTCCCCTGATCCCTTCCTTTGAGACACACACGCGCGTACACACACACACATACCCACACACACACACACAC
>NC_060169.1:20845709-20860404 GCF_021292245.1 Micropterus dolomieu
GGGCCCGCAGGATAAATCACAGCACTGCTCCCCTCTGTACTGCTCAGCCGCACCACTATCAGGTTACTGTGCTAGTGGCCTCATACACACACACACACTCTCCCACTCATACTCTAACGCTCACTCATAGGCATGCAGGCACACATTATAGTGTGTCTCTCTCATCCACACACACACACCGAGCTACGCGTCAGCCTGGAGCCAGGGCCTGCCATGGGGCTCACACCACCAGGAGAGGCCAGCAACATGTGGCCCTGCTAATACCACAGGGAGAGATGAAGAGGAGTGGGGAGAAGAGAGGGAAAAAAGAGGGGAGAAAGGGGGGAAAGAGAGAAAAGGGGGTGGGGTGCAAAGAAAGAAAGAGGAGAACTGAGGTGATTGGGGGACAGGGGAGAGAAGGAGAGAGACGGAAAGAAGACAGAGCTGGGATAAGAAGAAAAAGGAAAAAGAGAGAGAGAGAGAGAGAGAGAGAGAGAGAGAGGACCTCTGACACCTAACTCGAGCCAAGTGCTATTTTTATAGCCCCCCTGTAGAAGAGAAGAACATAAAAACATGTAGAACCCCTCTGCTTCTGTGAGCTTTCATAACAACTGAAGCCTTTTATAACGGGAGCTCTCTTTGAAGAGGAAACACTGGATTTTAACATCTCATTCTTTTCTCTGTAATTTTCATTGTAAAGGATCTTCCATTGTTGTGTTGTCATGTATAGTCAGTAACTGTGCAGTTGTACCCCAAGGAGTTTGGAGATCATTTGCGACAGGTTAAATGTACTCTGGTGGCTTACCACTCCGGCTACTACACTGTGGCCTTGAGGCTGTGCTCTGCACATTAACCGTGACAAGCACATTGGTCCACATTGCACACAACTCTTGACCATGTGGGTTAGGCCACTGACCAAGTTGGCAGGTCATATGTTAGCCTCATAGCATTGGATTAGGTTAGGCATGTTTTCAGTAAGTCGTAGACATAACCAGCAGTGGTAAACAGCCACATGAAATCTATATTAATAACATTTTGCCAGTGCAAACGGCATACTTGAAAGGGATAGCTGGCAAAAACTAACAAATTAATAATGACAGGCTTTCGGGAAGTATCTATGGTATCTATCTGTCACACAGATGGAGAAACTGTATCGGTTTATTTCTGACTCATTGGATGGTCATGTCAGTGCGGGAGGCTCTCACCAATGGAAACTATTCACAAGTGCCTATAACTCCTGACTATGTCTGCGTGTGCTAATGGATGTGTGTTCATGTTTATGTGTGTGTCCACTTGGCCAATAAGAACATCTCTATTGAAGTATACACCACCTAGCTAATGTTTAGGTCCCTCTGAGTAACCTTTCTGGATTTGCATGATGCTCTGGATTAGTAAGGCAGCTAACTCACAACCCAAGTTAAGTCTTTACCAAGGTCCAAATGTTAACCTCTTGTATGCCATTTACAGAGTATGCAAACAGAGACAACTGCGTGCAGTTTTTCAAGTAGGCAACAACAAACGACTCCAGTACAAAGTATATGACAGCAATTATTGCTTGTCATTAGTGCCACTATTGTGTGGTCATTCCAACATGAAGATCTACTTTTAGCACACAGTGTAGACAACACATAATACTAAATGTGTCAGGGCTACTGTATAGTGAACTGCATTCTTCCAGAGGTATCACAGTCTCTAGCCTCATGGGAAGCTCAGTCCAAAACTACCTCTCTGTCTCCTTCTTCCCAGCTGTCCTGGAGCTGGCAGGACAAGCTGTGAGAGACCAGGTGGCTGGGTATCAGGGCTAGGACTTGGGACGCTGAAGGTAGGAGAGAGTAATTCGAGGAGGGAATGTCTTCTTCAGCCAAAATAAGCTCCCAAAGATCACCAGTAATGCTAATCATTATCTGTCCTCTGGTTGGCTGACAGAAAGAGGGTGGACCTATCTAGCAGCCAGTTGGTTGGAGCAAGTGGTCTGTGTGTTGAGTGTAGTGTGTAGTATATTTAGTCCACTACGGGGAGCTTTTTTGGTTCCAGCTGTTGACTCCTGTTGTTGTCTTGACAGCAGGGCGAGAATGAGCCTTTCCTTTTCTTCACCCCATTAGAAGTATCAGCAGAACAGAGGTTGAACACGAGGGCAGGAGGAGGATGTAAGAGCAAAACAAAATGGGAGAATG
The DNA here is from genome assembly GCF_021292245.1 of Micropterus dolomieu. NCBI lineage: Eukaryota > Metazoa > Chordata > Actinopteri > Centrarchiformes > Centrarchidae > Micropterus > Micropterus dolomieu. The sequence goes on from NC_060169.1 coordinate 20,847,863, forward strand.
ACATGACAAAGAATGACATTCACAAAGACCTTCACAAACCCTACACTTGGGAGGTATAAAAGAGCAAGACTAATGTGTAGCACTTAATAGCAATGAATAATATCCAGTCAGCTGAGAGCAAAAGTTACATGTTAAATGTCTGGCAAGGAAATGGGTCGCTATTAGCTACCATGCTGCCACACACTCCAGCTGTGTCCAGGTGCAGACCCCCCCCCCCCCACACACACACACACACACACAAAGACACACACATAGCTGTGCGCACAATCCAGCTGCATTTGCCAGCACCTGCCAGTCCTCCCAACCACCTGGCAGAGACACGTGCACAAATACACTTTCACACATGCTTGCAGCTGGTCTGTATGTAAATAATGATCAAAGATTACATACTGTATTTGTGTATGCAAGCGCAAGTCTGCAAATGTATGCTTTTATATGTGACTGTCGGTGAATGCGCAATGGCCAAAGGGCAGCTGGCAGAGAGAGCTGAGCTATAGTTACATTAATGTCTGTCCTCTATAATTACCATAGTCAACCAGGTTTACTACTGTAAAACAAAATTCACATTTATCCAGAATACTGGTAATGGCAGGTCTTCTGATGTTCATTTTGGCAGCAATTTTTTAATTGTGTGTTTTGTTGACTGTTATCTGGATTTTCTGGAAATATTAACTGAAAAAGATGGTGGCGAGTAGAAAACCCAAATCCAAGAGTCAAAACATCTCTTTAGAAACATGAAATTACTGCATCCATGTTGTACAGTCCACAGAACTCTTCTTCATTGTGCAGGTAGTTATTTGCTATATATGGGTCTGGTTCCATACTGTAATTGTCTTTAGTTGCCCCATAATGTAAAGTGCGGGGACAACGTGGGAATGGGAGATGGAAAAGGGTAGAGGAGAAGAAGGAATGATTTAGTCAGCACCATACCAGTGTGACACACAGCCTAGTTGTCATAGGAGCTAAGAAAGAAGGGAGAGAAGCAGATCAATAAAAATTGTATGATAAAGAAGGCAATAGTCAAAAAGATCAAGATAAACTAGAACAATGAAAGAGAAGCAGCTCAGCACTTGTCTCCCGACATCACTTACGACTCTTACTAAAGGCAACATCACACAAACTCACACTGGCACTACTCACACATTACTTAGTTCTCACAGAAGCCCAGCTTAACAGTTCACACATAGTTTACTAGACTGTGTCCCCAGCCTGGCCCACTACATACACACTTTGTGGTGCCAAATGGGCACCCACAAAAACACTTTTGAAAACAGTTCACAGCAGGGTCCATGGTTTCAGGGGTTTAGAGGGAAACTGCCCTCTCTGTTTCCCTTTCACCCTGTCCACTCAAGGAAATGGACTTTTGGACTTTTATTTTTATGGAGGCACTGCCAGGCACAATTAATCATATGTAATGAAAGATATTTGTTTCACTGACATTATAGAAAGATTTGTGTGATTTTCAAACCTATTTCCATCCCTAAACCACAGAAATTGGTCTATAACATCTGCAGATAAAGGTATGACCATTTGTTTCTGCCTTCTACTAGTCTATCATGACAAACTGATGACAGACAATTACACTTACAATTCATTTCTTCTTCTCTTTGCCTCCCACAAGCCTATAGTGGATTACACTTTGGTTATCCTCAATATTAAAATTGAGGAGTCGTCGTCTAGTCGTCTCAGCCAAAATGACACACTGGCATAGTTTTACAAATGACATTTTTTTCACTATATAATATGATGCCAAAGTCAAAGTGTACCCTGTTGGGCCAGATATCACAGTGGGGGGAAATGCAAGAATGTGAGATACAAGATCAGGCTGCTAAGCTAAGAAGACCCTGCACACCCTCAAGTATTTTCAGTTATTTTTGGCTTGTTAGATCTCTTCTCAGTTTGGAGCTAGGCTGAGGTGTTCTGGGAGGTTGCCGAGGTCAACAAACTCCCTATACTAATAGGGATCATAAACTTATAAGATGTCCCACCCTAACAGGTACAACAAAACTGACAGGACAGCCAGGGATGTTTTCAATATTGCACAGTCTGTGCATGCCTCAACAGTCCTGAGAGGGGGTCTGAGCAGCAAAAGACACAGATAAACTTATAACAATATGATACATTGCAGTCAAGGTCAAGTTCAGACCGACTTCAGCCTTGCATAAAAAAATTTCAGCCCCTCTTTCATCATCAGAATGAGACCGAACACATGGAAATTCGGCAAAAAAATCTGGCTTTAACTTTTGACCCTTCATCCGTCAAGGAGGTGCGTTGGCCAATCAAATATGTGGAAGTCAAAACCATATTTCCAGCGTTTACACTGCGCTTGTTGTCACCAAAGACAAAATTATTGACTCTGTGATAATTTTCAGAGTATTATATACCACTCCAGTTTTTAGACTGCATAGATCACAAGGGCAGACTCTATCCCCACATAATACTGAAGTGATTTTTTAAGTCAAAAAGGGAAACAGCTGTCAGAATCCTATACAGGTCTTCCTTTAATATACCTTCCCTCAATCTCACACATGACCTTTGCTGACCCTGTCCCTGAATGTTGATCCCATATCGATATCACCTCTCTGCTTGGCTCTGCAGGGTTAAAAGGTCAGTATGCCTTCATCTGTGAACTACAAACTAGCTTCAAAATCTGCATCCAAATGATGATTAGAGTTAGCATTAAATCAGATATTTGCAGGGATGACAAATTAGCTTCATGGAGACCTCTAATCTTTGAAGTTCATCTCCTTCATTTCCTGAAGTTCGTTTCCTAATTGCACTATAACTTACATAACAAATTCTCACCTGACTGCAAGTGTTTTCAGTCTCTGTCAAACAAATGCTGTCTTTCTGCATTTTCTGCATTGAAATTCAGCTACAAAATCCCAGCCACATGAAAAGACGAAAATGGAAAAAAATATCCAACTTATGAGTGTCAAATACACTAACTAGCTGAATGTTTAGCTGACCCTGAAATTAAAATTCCATAACAATCATGAAGGAAAATATTTGCATTTAAAATTTAGTTAACTAAAACATTACTCCAAATGTCCACAAACTGCTGGCGTGTCTCTGCCTAATCAACAGCTACAGTATGCTAATAGCTGGAAGCCATGTTGAAAACTAGCTAACTAGCTAAGCTAGCTAGCCATAAGTAAATTTAATGGTGTTTATACAATTAACATAAACAGACATTCCGGACATTACATTTGACATTAGTTCAAACTAAAGTCTCCAGGACCGGCAGGTTTGGGGAAACAGAAATGGATTAATATTATGGAACAACTTTCATTGGAATGAATGGAAGCAATGTTGGAGTCTTATATCGAGTTCTTTTAATACATACATAGTGGGCATGCATGGTATAGCTAGATAAATTGATTCTCTTTTGCAATATGTTGAAGGCTGTAACAGGGACAGCTCAAACACCACCTTTGACATTGCAAAGATTATAAGGGTCAGGACCTGCAGTGTCAGATCCTAGCTAGGACACACTCACCAAATGACAGAGTTGTGGGACATTTATGGTGTCCCTCAAACTAGTACTGGGGGAGGGTTATAGGTAAGTCTTAGCAGGGTTGACACCAAGCAGCAACCTCCGGGCTGAAAAGTGAAGCCAAAACTGAAGTGTCAAAAACTGCAGTTCAGCGAATAGCCACGTGAGGCTGGTTCCAAAAGAGAGTCAATCTTCATAGACCCCCTTGTTAAAATGCTCAACCTTATAGCAGAAATTAACATGTTTACAGCGTCACTTATTTAAATTGTATTAAGGCTTAAAGTTTTGCATAATTAAGGACGTAATTATGTCGCCCCCTTTGAGCTTCACAGCGGCTCTTTAGAAAAATAAGGACACGGACACTACGTCCATGTTTTATACATTCTATGGTTGAAACATAAAAGGGGAGACAAAAAATGAAACATTGGAACACCTCCATCTCATCTGCTCCATTCAGGGTCTGATCTCTTCATTCAGATATGGGCAAGAATGCAGCACTGAGGGATGCTAGCGGGAAGAGAGAGAGATTAAAGCTTTGAGTGCTAAATCAAAACCCACCTCCTGAAGCTTTGAAATTAAGCCCCTCAGATACCAAAGGATTCCTTGTGAAACGCAAGGCTGTCTGTCAGACTGCACTGCAGGGAGAAGAAATAAGCACAGCTGCACAAACTTTACAGGACACATGCAATATGAATGGATTTTACTAAAACACACACACGCACACATAAGAACAGCTCACACCATAAGTTAAGACCACACCACCTCACATGTATCAAATTAACACAGTTTAACAGAATCCCCTTTTCTGGGTAAAACAGGCTCTGTGGCCAGCATGCTGCAATATTTCCTTCTATGATGAATTGATGAGAATGAGACTTTTTTTTCTGTTTTCCTCTGGCTGCAATTTAAATCCCATTAACCCCCTCACCTTCTCTCAGCCTCCCATTCTTTTTTTCTCTTCTTCTTCCAATGATTCACTCAGGGCAATCTTTCACTCCCTTTTCAACTTCACATCCAGATTTGATGTGTAATTTTGCCCTCACTTCTTCTTTCACTACGCTATAAATCTTCCTTTGGCGACACTGTCAAGATGCCGGCATGTTTTTCCTGTGACAGCAAATACCTCCTTTACAGGATATGGGCTGTGCAGTGAGAACACAGTCAATCTTTTACACAAAACACACATGAACACACAATATGCACACACGCACACAAAAGGGGCATCATATCAACACAGAAAACATACACACACACACACACACACACCTCTCCGTTACACACAGAAACACACACACACAGACAGAATGATTGAACTCTCCTGAAACCTGTCTCCGCTATTCTAACTGGTCAACAATAATCATCCACTAAAAACAGTCACGCAGCAGACCACCATACAAAGATAAACAACCAATGCATGGATACAGAGACACACACACACACACACACACACACACACACACACACACATACAGTGTATACACACATATATGAGTGTTTATGAGCAAGACAGGCTTAATATGTTTGTATGTTCTGTATCCATGTACAATTGTGTAGCATTTATCTTTGCAAAGGTTGACTAATGATTGATTTATTTGCTATTTTAGTCCATCATGTACACAAGCTGAAGACACACTGTTGACTGTAAGGAGACTGTGGGTTTAGCTATAAGCTTCAATTATACGCATCTATGTCAGAGGCATGCAATCTATCCCAGTCCTAGCAAAGTTATGCAGCACTGGAATGTAATCAGCATAAGAATAATATTAACTGTGTATAACTATAGCATCCCATCATTTCTTCAGCACATTTTGGTTCTTGCTTTTCTCATTCATTCAAAGGTTTTTTTTAAGTGATGTAAAGTGAAGTAAATGTACCCATTATCTAAAATCTCTGTTATAAATTCTTGAATGCAGGCCCACCCCTGAATGACTGTCACAAGGATTCAACTTTTTGTTGAACCTTTCATGCGTTTCGCACATCCAACCTGTAAATGTGAGCCTGATTTATAAAGGTTGAAGATGATTAGATAATCAGCTTCTGAGAATTCCTTGTTATTGCATTAAGTCACAATGCGCACTTGAGAGATGAAATTTGTGTTAAATCAGCAAGCATAAAAATAAACTGCATCTGCAATTAACCTTTAAGAAAATCTTTTGAGCATCTTTTACTATTAATATCCATATTAATATATTATTGAGAGCTGTGAAAAAGTTAAACTTTCGAACATTTTTTCATAGATGCTTTTCTTGCTCTTCAATTAATTCAGAGCCACATAGGATACAAGTTGATTAACTATTTCTTTCTCCACACAACTATCCCTTACTCTACCTGAACAAATGTGTACTTTATCTTCAGATGCAGAGATTTCTGCATCCATATGACTACACTTGCTATCACTACATTGCCTATCATTATTTCTCTCCTCTTAAAGGATAGGTTTACATTTTTTCAACTCAAGACATACATGCCCATATGTAAATTGAAAAGTTATTATTATTAGCTGCTGTAATTTCTCCTGTCCATGCTGGCTGTGAAGAGATCCCCTCTTAATGTGATTCCAATAGAAGGATGGGGAACAAAATCCACTTCTTTTAGAGTAAAGATTCTCTAAAAAGCTCAGCGGAATCTAATATGAGGCTTCAGTGGTCAGTTAGTCAAATCAAAAAGGTATTTTTTAAAGTCACAGTGTTTTTATTACTGTAGAACCCCCAAACAGTTGTCATGAAGAGGGTATTAGACACACACAGTGTGTTTCAGTGCTGAGCTAAAGCAGAGGGATAGTAAAACAGAGAGAAGATTTGTGCTGAGATGACTATATCTTTGGAAGCCTCTCTCCTTCATGCAAATCCGTAAGGGAAAGTAGCATGAGTGAGAGGCAAACAACTTCCGCATCATTGCATCCGTTTGATAAATAACATACACATCTTTAAGTGCACAATGTGTCAGAAATTAGGCACAAAGAGCTTAGATGAATATGGCCCTCATTGTGTTAGCATTATGGTAGTCTCTCTTCCAAGTATGCCATCCTGCTGCCATCTTATTAAGCAGAAAACACAGCTATGTGTATGCAACAGTTTTAATGGATGGACCAAAAATCAGTGGACATCTGTTTCCCGTGCATGTGAAGTGCAAGTGAAAGATCTGCTGACCAGCAGCCACTCCCCAGACCCTGGCTGGTGGTCTATACTTACACACCTGTCAAAGGTCGTATGCAACATACTAATTAAACACATGGCAGCATAACCGCCTATCACTTGTGTTTGTGTGCGTGTGTATTTGTGTGTTACTTTTAGCAGCTATAGAGTGTCCTCTGGCAGATCTCATTTCATGGGCTAATTCATATCTTACCAAGCAGGGAAAACAGACAGTGCAGCATCATCCACCCTTTCACATTTAAACATTAAAAAAAACTTATACATGCACAATAATGTTCACACTATAGTGAGCAGTACAATGACTATATCTCATTAATCTAAAGATATCATTTGTCGCCGTCTTGGTCAGGTCTCTGACTTCTGAACATTAAACATGAATTTATCACTGGTACTGTCCCTGCTCTGCAGCTTTGTATTTTGGGGCACTGAGGGAAAGTGCTGTGCAACTGCAGATGTCAATAAGCTTGAAGCTATAATCTGGTACAGCACATCAAATGGAAACATTTACGTTGTACTGTGCACTGTCCCTTTTAAATAAATAAATGAAAATGAATGAAAATCTTGAACAGGATAGAATACTGAATGTGAGCGTGTGTTTATCTCTGTATAGCCCCCCCTGCAACAGGCACCCTCACTGGTAAGGGAACCAGCTGAGGACACTCCCTCCTGACAGCCCAAACCCCAGCGATGACAGACCCTCTCAAGCATACAGTATGACACAAGAGGACAAAGCACCTGTTCCCACAGCTCTTTTGCACCTCCCCTTCCCACAGAAACGCACACTGGCACTTTCTCAGCCATGAGGTCATTGGCTCACTCATGCCAAAGCTGGCTCTGCCACCTGCAACCCTCCCAATTCAAAATGAACGCCCGTAACCATGCCTGCTCCGACACTCCTCTCATCCCAGCCACCATATGATGCCCCAGCCTGGGCAGACAGAAAAATTGGTCCCATAATTATACTCAGGATCATCATATCAGGAACATCCCCTCATATGAGCTCATCTGGGACAAGCTCACGAGTGCTCAGACAAATAATAAAGACTTAACTTTGGAGGACTCTAAACACTTCTTTAAGGGATAAAGACAAAATTAGGTGGACAGCTCTAGACAGCTGGTGTGAGTGTGCAACATACTAAGGTTGCTGAGTGTGAATGGCATCCACAGATGTTCTTCATGTGTCCAGTATGGGTGGACAGTCGGTGTCTGTTTGCATGACAGAGCTGTTCACAGAGCCAACTGGCTGACTAAATGCTCTTCAGTTCTTCATCAACACAGCGCCATAATCAGTTGCTCTGCACTGGTCCTCACATTTTGCCCCACAGCCACCAACTCCCATCCACTGCTATAGATCATCTGGAAAAGCAGGGTGGTGTGTGTGTGTGTGTGTGTGTGTGTGTGTGTGTGTGTGTGTGTGTGTGTTATTGAGAGAGGAGAGGGAAGAAACCAAACTTTGGAGACAGAAAAAGGAAGTAAAAGGCAAGAAAGTGAACGATGACAGAATGATCTCTCTTGAGGGGAAGTGTGTACATGTACTATTCTCTGAGCCAGCCCATCTGGACCACCTATGCAAGCATCTTCACTTGTCAGAATCACTTATAACAACATTAAACATGCAGTACTTTCACATGAATAGGAACCATTACAATAATAAAACACATCACATAATTACTGCAAAGTACAAAGTCTTTAAACATCCATCAGTGCCAGATTAGCCAGATATGGGCAGATTTTGAGCCAGAATTACTTACTGCCTGACTGAGTGTGGGGATGTACAGTCACATTGTCCCCTTTCTCACTTTAGGTGAAATCAGTGTCTCATGGCATCAACAGGGATCAATTATCAATGACTTATTATATTTATATCATTAATCATTTATGTGTTTTGCAAATGCATCAATATATGGATGCTTCAACTACATTGCTAACTAAACATATAAATAATTACAGATGACTGGATGTTTGACCCACTGATAATAAATGTTATACTACCTGTACAATTGTAAACTTTATGAATGAGACACAGTTTGACCTCCTTAATAGTAGCACTTAACATAACATAACTTAACATAAACATAACATGACTTAAAAGGATGACAGGACTAGTGAAGCAAAGCAATACTTGTGATTTTGGTCTATAAAAACAAAACTGGTTTTCAGCGACATGACATTATATCCATGAATGGTGTGATTAACATGATTATTTAAGGAGTAAGTTTAATTAATTGCCTTACACATCAAGTCAATGCATTATCAAGACTGTGTGAGCACACATTTTCATATGAACAGGTAGAGTAATTAATTGTGAGTCATGTTTGTTATTGTGGTTGAGCCTCTATCTTTGTGCCCATAGGTCATCATGTATATTTCACTCCTAATCAAACATATGGAAAGTAAGCAATTTTCTCACCGTTGGTTTTCTATTTCCATTACACTAAACTGTCAGAATTAATTCAAGAATTACATTTTTTTCAATTCCTGTTGTATAGGTTTTTTGAGGTACTGGTAACAGAATGATGTAGCTGATGTTTTGGAGGAAATGAGGTATACATCAAGTAAAAGAGGTAGTAGGGTAGGCATTTCTTTGTACATTTATGTTATGATTTGAGACTTGCTTTAAACTAACTTCCTTGAAAATACTGTTTAAGATTGTCAACATGCTCAAACCAAAACAAACTGTTCAGCACTGGGTGAGACATACTCAGTCATGCTTGCTCAAATAAACACACTCTCACACACATGCACACAGCAAACACGAGGCTGGCCTTGGCCTTCAGATCCCCACAGTTTTCCACTCGTGTTTATAGAAGTAAGTTTTGATGAAAATGTTTGTCTCATCATTGTTCATCCCAGCTGTCCCCCACCCCCAAATAAGCTCAGTCTCCAGTCACACAGACACACACTCACCCATACAAACAAACATTACTGTTTGAGACCTATTCTTCTGCAAAAATAAAGTACTCCACCACAGTAAGCGATTTCTAGGATATTAATGCATTTAACTGAAGCATTGTAAAACTGTCAAAAGAACAAAAAGCACCATGTGCATCGATTATTACCCAGCTGCATTTCTTTATCCAATTCCTCTATGCAAAATGTTAAAATCAACCGTTGCCATGTGACTCAGAGGTTGTATGAGGGCACAGTCTGCATCACACTCTGGGAAAGTAGGGGAGATTAATAGCTAAAAGGAGACTGTCATTTTAACCAATCATGAATGCATTTAATTAAATTTGAAGACACTAAGTAAAAAGAAGAACATCTTTGTGTGTGTTATCAGCCAGTTTGCTTTGGTCTTACCTTAAGTCTAGACTGTGGCGAGGCTGATTCTGGTTCTTTCCTCTCCCCATCTGAGGCTCCGTGTCCCAGTCCTTCCCTGTCCTGCTGACTGCTCTGTCCCACCTGCACCATGGCCTTACATTCCACACATGAGCCAATCACAAGCCTCCTCCCATCATCCACCAGGAGCGTGCGGGTGCTGCGAGGTGCATACAGGAACACAGGTAGCCTGGCCACAGTAACAGCACACAGCCTTCCTAGCCTGCGCTGCTCCTGCCTGCAGAAGAAACACACAAAAGCCTCACAGCTGTACTGGCGAGCCCAAGGGGAGCTGGGTGGCTGGGGGCCAGCACTGGATAAACTAGAGGTAGAAGGAGTGGAGGGACCCGGGCCCTTGCTCTCATGTTGGGCCCACTGGGTGTGTAGGTCATGGTAGCAGAGGTTACAAGCTGACACCAGGCCTGTGGCATCAACTGGCTTGGCACGGGGAGCCGGAGGGTGGACAGTGAGAAAGGGGAAAAAAGGCTCCCTCTCCACACAACGCCCTGGTGGGTTGACATGCAGCTGGTACTCTCCACCTGCACACAGCTCAGCTCCACACAGGTAACACACCGACGTGGAGCTGCTGGGCCGAGAGGCCACACCTGTCTGGGAGTGGGCTGGTCCAGACCCCTCAATGGCCACGGCAGCGTGGTACCTGACCAGAAAGGAGCTGACAGAGGTGATGAGGTCCTCACTAAGGCTGAGTCGATATGCACCCCAGATCTCCTCCAGAATGAAATGGCACTGTGGGCAGCAGTGTATGCGGCCATTCCTCACACCCTGGGCTTTCGGTGGGCAAGGCAACATGTTGATGAAGGGAAAATACATTGTGCCACGGGATTTGCCAACACCAGCCTGTGCATATGCTACTCTCATATCTTCTTCACACTCCTGACCACAAAGAAAACAGGCCTCATGGGAAGCCCTGGGTTCATTAATGCACTCCATGGACTCTGGAGGTTTCCTTTCCTGGGGAGTTAGCTGGGAAGGGTGGAGAGAACTTGTGGCCTGGTTGAGGGGGACTACATACAGTCGCTGGAGAACAGGCACATCCGCCACCTGGAAGCTCTGCCATTGCTGTATGAGGGAGGTGTGGCAGCTGCCACACACAAGGGTTGTACCTGTTGGACTGATGGGCATTGCACATCGGGGAGGGGAGTGAAGACACAGGAAGGGAAAGAAGGGCTCACCCTGTGCCCTCTCCTGTTTCTGAACACTGACTTTAAAACAGCCATCACGTCTGAGACCAGTGCCACAAATATAGCAAACATACTCCTCTGTGTGGTGGGACTTGGATCTTTTTCTCGCTGAAAGGTCTCTGGCAGTTCTAAGCTGAGTTGTTGGGCCATTTTTGCTATCATACCTGTCTATGTCATCATCACTTGTAATGTTAATCTCACCTTCATCAGAGTTGTCCGTGTCATTCTCCCTGTGAACAGCTATGTTACATTTAGTGGGAGCAATGATGCCAACAGATGACAGTGCAGTTTTAGAGTGACCCTCGCCTTTTCCTCGGTACAGCAGCGATGGATGTCTGGACGAAGCACAGCTGCTGTCAGTAAGACGCTGAATCTGACGCGGATCCGCATGTCTGACATTCTGCTCCTCCAGCCATAGCCTGTTGCGCATAATGACCCCGTTGTCTTGCACAGGTGTGTCGGAGAGCCGGCTGTCATGGCATCGCTGAGGGAATCTCTCCTGGGACTTTGCCAGAGATTCTGATGATTGACAGACATTATTCATAATTTTAGCACCGCGCCTCGCCGGCAGAACACACTCTGCTTTTGGCGATCCCTGCGCCCCATAACCACCCACCGGGTAGCGGATTGCCCGCTGTGAATCTGGACTGTTTTTAACACTGATGACATTGTTCTTCCTGCTACTGTCTCTTGGCGATTTGCCAGATGCTCTCAGGCACTTGTCTTTGCCCATACCGGCTCGGTCGAGAAAATCCATCTCCTGGTCTGATATGTTCTCGTTTTCAGAAAAGGACGAGAAATCAGAGTCTGCGCCCCCGTCGTAGTTCTGGCTGCTAACACTGATTCTCCTCTCCAGATCGTAAGAGATGTTCCACTCCTGTGGGACCCGCCGAGAGTCGCACTGGTAGGGCCGTTTCAACCAGTACATGCGCTTCTCAATGGGCGTCCTGCTCCGCTCGAATGAGTTCCACTGCTCCTTTAGAAAGCAGTGGCACACGGCGCACACCAGCGTATGTCCATCCGGGCTCACTTCACACGCACCCGGAGCTGGCTCCTGATTTTGTAGAAACGGGAAAAATGGAATCCTCTCTTTTTGATATGTCACTTGCAACCTTAATTCCTTCCCTGGTGTAACTCCGCTTCCACATATGAAACAGTGAACCAGTCCCCCTAATCCATTCCGATCACTCCTGGAAGTGTTACCGGGCAATGGGCTGTCCTCACCGGGCATGGCTGCAGCCATGAGTCGGTGTTTCCGAGATAAGGGTGCCAGTTCCTTGTCACGGGGGGAGTTCATTGTTTTTAAACACCCCCGACTAAGCTACATGGCATAACGTCAACATTTAAGTCATGTTCACAGTACTTATCTGC
>NC_060169.1:20860504-20887102 GCF_021292245.1 Micropterus dolomieu
GGAATCTCTCCTGGGACTTTGCCAGAGATTCTGATGATTGACAGACATTATTCATAATTTTAGCACCGCGCCTCGCCGGCAGAACACACTCTGCTTTTGGCGATCCCTGCGCCCCATAACCACCCACCGGGTAGCGGATTGCCCGCTGTGAATCTGGACTGTTTTTAACACTGATGACATTGTTCTTCCTGCTACTGTCTCTTGGCGATTTGCCAGATGCTCTCAGGCACTTGTCTTTGCCCATACCGGCTCGGTCGAGAAAATCCATCTCCTGGTCTGATATGTTCTCGTTTTCAGAAAAGGACGAGAAATCAGAGTCTGCGCCCCCGTCGTAGTTCTGGCTGCTAACACTGATTCTCCTCTCCAGATCGTAAGAGATGTTCCACTCCTGTGGGACCCGCCGAGAGTCGCACTGGTAGGGCCGTTTCAACCAGTACATGCGCTTCTCAATGGGCGTCCTGCTCCGCTCGAATGAGTTCCACTGCTCCTTTAGAAAGCAGTGGCACACGGCGCACACCAGCGTATGTCCATCCGGGCTCACTTCACACGCACCCGGAGCTGGCTCCTGATTTTGTAGAAACGGGAAAAATGGAATCCTCTCTTTTTGATATGTCACTTGCAACCTTAATTCCTTCCCTGGTGTAACTCCGCTTCCACATATGAAACAGTGAACCAGTCCCCCTAATCCATTCCGATCACTCCTGGAAGTGTTACCGGGCAATGGGCTGTCCTCACCGGGCATGGCTGCAGCCATGAGTCGGTGTTTCCGAGATAAGGGTGCCAGTTCCTTGTCACGGGGGGAGTTCATTGTTTTTAAACACCCCCGACTAAGCTACATGGCATAACGTCAACATTTAAGTCATGTTCACAGTACTTATCTGCAGGTCAGGAAATCATACAATTAATTTTAGTCAAAGTTACTCACTGAATGACAAGACAGACGGCAGCGCAGCGAAGGCTAACCATTAACTGTTATCTTTCAAGGACAAGGATAAATTCACTCAAAACACCCACGAAACAGCACGGAAGTCTGTAATCCGCATGTTTGCATTGGAAAGCCGTACATAATATGACAGAAGAACCTGGGATCACGGGTCGCCTCTCAAACGAACTTTCCTGCCTGCGCTCTGCAAACTTTTTGGCTGCTAACTCGCATACACTGTACACAGCGCCATCCCCACTTCATGGGACCCGCTTCGACACCCCAAAGGCAACCTCCACCCCCTGCCAGCCCCCAGTAATAATTTTGCAGAGATTATGAGCACACACTCCTGCAGTAGCTGCCCATGCGTCAAAGTACTAACCATGCACAGGATATCCACAGTTTAACATGCGCAGGGGCGTGTGTTTAATAGAAAGACTCCCAGCATGTAGGTAATCATTTGCAAGCAAAACGTCTAAACTCCTTCATATGAATCAGTATTGGACCCATAGACTGTATTGGACCCCGTTAGGGCGACTGCCTGTGAGTGAGAAGATTTAAACTGTGTAAATAAATTACACTATGGAGCATGCTTTGCACTGGTATAAAATTAGAGAGAGCATGAAGTGTTTTTTTTATTTTTATTTACGGCAATTAAAGAAAGATTGTTTGTTGGGACAACTAAGACAATCATCTCTGTGTGCAACACAAGGTGTCTGAGCAACCTGATATTGATAACATGTCATTATATTCATGCCTCAGGCAACTCATTTCTGAAGAGTATTGAGCTTCATATTGAATTTAAAGTTAATGACTTATATATGTAAATATATGTAAATTAATTTAAAATTTAGGCTAAAATACAAACTAATCAATTAAGCCTCCAGCCCCTTGAAAGTCTAAATCATCATTTACAAGGGTGAAAATCCTAAAGAAGTGTTATAAGGTGAACCATTTCAAATAAGGGCCAGCTGTACATCTGAGCAGGCTGTCCTGTGCTGTGCCTGTTTGAAAAGGCAAAAAACTGAAGGCCACAATCTATCTATCTATCTATCTAGTCAGTATATCTGTTATTGTGTCTAACAATGTGCAGCAGCAGTCTCTTTTATAAAGGTAAGGAAGAGAGAAAAAACAAAAAACAAAGTGATGCTCAAGGCCCAACAACACGCTGGATATGCGCCTCATTCCACACACGTACACACATTTTACACAATACTTAGAACCCCTACCGTCACCCCCTCAAATTGCTGAACTCCCGTATCTTAGACAAAGACGAGACAGCAAGTCGAGTAATCAAACCTCAAACACTTACGTCATCTAACAATAACACACGTAAACAGTTATGTCTGTCTGTTCCACTTTGTGCTGCACCTGGCCTTATCTACTGTCCAGTGACTCACTGAATGTCAGAGAGGGGGGGACTACCTTTCTACCTTTCTACCTCTGCACTTTCCTCGTTTTCTCTTCCCCTTCATCAGTTGTCTTCTTTAACATCACCGTGCCCCCTCAAGAAAAACTAAGTTTCTTCCTCAGGTTTCCAACCTGGAGATCCAGGAAGGTTTTTAATGATACTGCCAAGCCTCTCAGTAACTCCTTGCCCACCCAAGATCTGTTTTTTTTCTCTCTCTTCGGTATGGTAACCAAGAAAGATCACAGAAAAAAAGGGCATTCCTGAGTGATGCTGACTTGTTTCTAGTGACAATTCCCACAGAAAGAAGCCGTATGTGGGAAGGGTCAAGAGGGAACACAAGCATGTAGTAGAGACACAGTATAGCCTTAAATTAGAGTATATTGGGGTGGGGGGGGGGTGGGCTTTTAAACTAGTTATTCTATCAATGAATTAACAAATCAGTGTATTCATGATGCATACCCAAACTACTCTGTCCTCACTCAAAGTTAGACCTAACACATAGATTTACAACACTGCCCTGCAGTGGCAGATCGTGGTAATGCATCATCTGGGAAATCCCCCTATGCAGCCAGTCAGACTGAGGCTCATGCAGAAAAATAAGAGTTGAGCAGAGGAGCTTGAAAAAAATGTATCTGATCATTTTATTTTTTATCCTTTATAGAGTCTTTTTTATCCTTTAGAGTCCCTGCCTGCCTGTTGTACCTATAGAGGCAGGTCATACAGGAATTTTGATGTAGATGAAACACTAGAGACAAACGTAAAATCACACCTGCATACACACATTCAGGACACACATATTGCAGCACACACACACTTTTGCTCCACATATCAACAACTGTAGCTGATTATGTAGATTTTGATATTGTCTCGGTAACTGTGTGTGTGCACATTCTGACTAACTGACATGGCGCCGTATGTGGATCACATGTGAGTTGAGATCTGCAACGCTGCTCGTCTCACAATGTATTTAAATTGCTTTGCTCTAGCAGACCCCTCTAGGCTGAGAAGAGTGGAAAGGGAGACAAGATGAGGGGGGACAGGGAGGGGTGTGTGTGTGTGTGCGCCTGTGTGTGTTGAGGTGGGGGTAGCGAGGGGAGACAGGGAATGCAATGGGAGAGTGATTTGAATAAAATCCTCTTGTTGAGTAGTATAGGGCCTCCAGGAGTTGTGTTAGGAGGGGGTGATGACAGGGCCAGGAGAATGGCATAAACACTACACTGCGCTCTGTGTGTGTGTGTGTGTGTGTGTGTCTGTGTGTCTGTGTGTCTGTGTCTGTGTCTGTGTGTGTGTCTGTATGTGTCTTGGGAGTGGGTGTATAATTGCACCTGCCAATACAGGTCCTGTGACAATTGTCATGGGGCCTTCAGTTTATGAGATACTGTATGCAAGAAAAGTATAAAACTTCACATGAGAAATTCACAAAAACTGCGTGCTTTAGCACACACACAACTCACACACAATGTGCCAAGTGCTTAAAGGTTTAGCCTGAGTTCCTTGTTTGTTCTTCATATTTGAGGGTTGTGACAGATATAGCAGGTCATAAATACACCTGTTTCCACTATAGGGAACATACTCCCACTGGACTCTCAGTAGTCAAAAATCACCGCATGTGCATCTGCAGTGCAAGCATATAGTATGTCTGTTTGTATGCATTACTTATGGCATCTGGCATGTGTCTGTGCTTTAGGGGCACATCTGGGAGGCATTATTTTACAGTTACACCACAGGACTCCATACTTCACCTAAGACACCTCCTGGAAACTTGACATAGTAAGAATGAGAGAATGTTGTTCTTATAGGAATAACTATTGTTTTTCAAGTAGTGCGATGGCAGTTCAAAAGTAAAACAGTGTTTGATGCATAGCATGGAAGGTTATAGCACAAATCAGAATTTAAAGCTGCTCATAGGCCATTTTCACATTTTTCACATTTAGATATATTATGTCTTATTTATCCATGCCATTGTTGTATTGTATTAATCAGGAGCATCAATGCTAAAACCTACATTAAAAAGATTAATTAGGCGCTTACTGTGTTCTCTAAAACTACTCAGGGAAACCAGCATATAAAGCTTCAGGATGTAAATTATTCCATGAAGATGGAGCAACCAGTCCAAAGCAGGATTTCCAAGGACTGTATTTATTGAAGCCAGTCTGCAGAACATGTTTGATAACTTCTAGTGTTCAAGGTCTAAAACTCCTATTTCTTCTCTCAGATCCAACCCATTTTATGACTCAGAATTTTTCTGAGAGACAGGTACAGTAGTGCCACACAACATTGTGCCTTTCTAGAGGCCCTCTGACCACTGCTTCATTAAGAGCTTTGTGGCTCACTTTACCCACCGTTAAATGAAACCGCTCCCCATTCTCCCCAACAGTCCTTCCACTCTCCATACAGCTAATACTTCCTCCCTTTCCTTCTACATCTGTTTCTCTGCTGCTCTTTTACTGACCCTTTTTGGGCCATGTTGATGATGTAGAACATTTCAACATGAAAAATAAATCTACATTATTTTACATATATGATGTGGAAAGTGCTGTGGTAATTGTCTGTGGGAACAGTAAGTCTCATGATTAACAAGAACATGACTGTACTTTAAATATTAGTCGGTAAAGCTGGTGAGTGGGTATTTGTGGACACACCGGGAGATATTCTGTGTGCTCATGTAAGTCTAAAATCACAATGACAAATGCTTTACTTGCTAGTTTGTCATAGTCACTTTCGCTCTGATGGTTGTGGACTGGGATCAGGAGTTCGTGATGTTCAGGTTATTGTTATTGACTATAACACCGATTAAACAGTACTCCTCAAAGTTTTTCACAGTAATCCAACAATCAACAATCCAATAATCTCTGTCCATCTCAGCTGCTGTTGATGCTGAGATGGACACAGAGTCAGTGGTGAGATATCAGCTCAACACGAATATGCCATCATATCTTTACTAAACACAAACTGTTACATTCATGAAAAGCCACCACATTCTTAGAATTCGACTAGTTCTTAAAATTTGACTAATACAATGTATATAAAAACTCAGCAATGCTTTCTTTCACAGCTTCCTGGTCAGCTTCACCCCTTTGTTTTACATTCTATGATTAAATCAAAATGTCTGCCATGAAAAAAGGCCTGTTATCCACAGTCAAGCAGGACAACATTTAAGCAGAGAAGACATTATTTTTTAGGTGTGGATGGTGTGACCAAGAAAGTAGGTTTTCAACAAACTAGGGACACATTCTATTAATTATTGAGTGGCATAAAAATGATATGTAAAAAAGTTTAAATTAGAGGCACAAGAAATAGACTGGGATACTCCAACGAGGCAGGGGGGGCACGAGTCCTCTTTGTGTCTGTTAAAGTTATAATGTTTATTGTTTTTATTAAGGTTTAAAAGCGGCTGATACCTTTTGATGCCAGAAATAACAGCCATGCGTAGCTGCCAGGCACAGGTCTGTATCCTGCCAGGCAGGAAGTTAGGGTGTACATGCCGTTACTGGGAGGTGACACAGGAAGTAAACCAAGCCAAAGTGTCAGCAGTTCAGTTCCTTGATAGAGAGTCATCACAGTGGCTGAGAAACAGGTTACAAATTGTGCACCATAGTTCCAATAATAAATAAATAAATAACAGATTGAGGCAGATTTCAAAATCTTTAGACATGTTAACCATAACAAGATGCATTTTAAAATTTTGTAGAAATAAATGTATCTACTTTGATCAGCAGCATTGAGGCATGGCACACACGCACATGCACGCACACACAGAAGAGAAAGAGGGAGAGAAAGATAGAATGCAACCTCCAGAGAGAAGCCTGGACTTTCTCCTTGTTGTTTATTTATGCATTTATTTCTGCAGGATCTCTTCGCTCCCTCCAAGGTCAGAGGTGCTACTAAAGAATGTGTTTCCTCCAAACAAGGAAAAACTAACACGTCCAGCTCATACAGTGTTGACTGGGCCACAGTTCATTTGGGTTTCTGGATTGCATTCCCATGCTTAAATAGACATTAAACAAAAAGATGTGTCCTCAATTTTAAGGCACATACATAAAAAGTTTACTCTCCACTTTAAGTCTCAGTGCCCTTGAATGTGATGTAAAAAGGAAATGCAAAATGTAGAAGACTGTAGGCCCAATAACAGAGCTTGTACTTTCCCTTGTAGCCAACCCCATCACAGCTTTGTTGACCTTTCCCCTCTTTCCCAGAGTGGTATAGCCTGGCTGGAGCCTGTGTGTGTGTGTCCTCAGTGACACAAGTTTGACCCAATCCACTTTCACCTGTACTTGTCAGTCAGTCAGGAGGCCCCTCCCAGGCCTGAGGCTCCGGGCAACTCCTATAGGAGACCTTGAAAAGTCTTGACATACTTCTGATGAACATTCCTCCCTTCTCCGGTCACTGAGACCCAAAGGAAGAAGGCTCCGCCAGGGGGGAAGGAGAAGGACATTTAGGAGGGGGGAGGAAGCCATGAGGAGAGAACAAGAGTCCAGGAGAGAGAGACAGAAACGGTGAATGTGTGGAGAAGGAGAACAAGTGATAAAAGAGGCCCTGATAGTGTTTCCCTGCTGGGTTATCAGTGGTCCACATGGAACGGGAGATCCTGGGACACCTGTTCTCTGCAGCAGATGTTAGCAAACTATCTCTCACTTTGTGGTCCTTCCCTAGGTTATTACGATGTCCTGCTTGAAATGCATGTTGTAACCTTAGAGATACAAACTGTTTTACTTGACCTTGTATAACCTAGAAGCTCTAGTAGTTTGAATTCTATCAAGATCTAGCTTAAGGATGAGATGGCAAACATTCAAACACACACGCGCACACACACATATGCACAAGCTCTACCAGGCTTTGTAGTAGCAGAAGCCCTGCCCCTCTCTCCCTCTGCTCTCTGACACATCACTGTCTTTCGCCTCAGCTAATAATCACAAAATAATGACGAGGATGAAAACACAGGACATCAGGCGCGAAAGGAAAGGCCAGCCAAATCCGGGGATGGTGCTGCTCGTAAAGAGACGCCTGGAATAATGGGAAAGGAATGCAGTGTAACGACTCTCCTGGGACCGGCCCAGCCGAAGGCCCTCTGGCTCGGGAACAACAAACGGGAATGCTTGAGGAGTGCAGGGTGCACACATGAGGGCTTTAACAGCACCCCCCACATACACACATAGATCCACACAAACACACGCACACACTTACCCCCCCTCCCCCTTTCCTGTGCCGACCTACTGGAGTCGGCTGTTGTTGTTGGCTGCCTGCCACCTTCGGAAGAAGCGCGCCCTCAGCCTCTCCCTCCTTCCCCTCTCTTCACTCCCTCTTTCCCTCTCTCTCTCACTGTGAGCGAGCTGCCAGGGAAATGCTGATGACATGACATCTTCGGAGAGGTCCCTGGAAAAAGTGATTACCGCCCACCCTCTTCCCTATCAAATAATCCTTATCCTTGTCTACAACCCCTCCTTCCAGTCTATTCAGCACTCAACATCCACCCCACCTCCCTCTTGTTGTCTCTCCATCTCCCTCCATCACCTTTATGTCATAACGTGCGTGTGTGTGTGTGTGTGTGTGTGTGTTTGTGTGTGTGGAGGTGTTCATGTATTTCTCTTTATATTAGCAGCTAGATCACTTGTCCTTTGCTCCAGAGAGGAGTAAATGCCTTTATTCTCAACCCCTGGCAAACACATTCACACACATGTAGTCGCAGCTGTCAAAAGCCAGCTTTTACTTCACAGGTTCTGACCTTTAACCTGTGTAATGGCGTGTGTGTGTCTCTGTGTGTCTGTGTGTCTGTGTGAGCAGGGTAGGAAAGCCCCTTGTCTCCTGTTCATTTTGCTCCAGTGAACAGAGGTGCTGTCTGATACTCGAGGTTCCTGACATGCACACAACTTGCATAAGGAGCCTTTAATTCGCTGCACATACACATGCACACAAGGGCACACACACACACACACACACACACATACACACAGCTTGTCTGGATTCCTGGGGTGTGTTGGTCACACGAGCAGTGTGAGTGCTGAGTGTGAGCCAGTAGTCAGAAGAGGACGAAACGTTCTGAAGGGAGGAAGGATGGAGGCAGGCTGGGCTGCTGCGTTTGGGTCAGAGCCATCTTTACATTCAGCCCTTTGACTCACAGCTTGGTCCCTGTTGCCAGAGCCATTAAAACATTATGAACTCCAGGATGTCTTGGAAGACAGAGAGGAAACAATTGGGTGTCTGATTTGCTGGATATTTCTAAATGGAAGGAAGCACATTGTTGTTGTGCTTATAATTGTGGTAACAATAAAAGACATTTCATGTTTTAGTTTACATGTGATTAACGATGTGCTGATTCTTCCATTTTTAATAGTATTTCCCTTTAAATGTCACGATACATTGTTTTTTTTCTTTCAGTGTGCACCGTGTTCATATTCCTGGCATTTCTCTTAATATTACTACTGGTGTATCTCTAGGAATGGCTTTGTTGGTCATTCAGCTAGCAACTTTGGTTCAGACTGAAATATCTCAACCACTACATAATGAATTCAATTTGTGAAGATGAATCCTAATGACTTTGCTGATCCCCTGACTCTTTGTCTCGTCAGCAGGTCAAAGTCTACACTTATCCAGTGGAATATACCAGCATTTACTGGAAGGATTGGCACAAAATGTTGTGCAGATATTCAAGACTCCAGACAATGAATCCTAACTACTTTGGTGATCCCCTGACTTTTCCTATAGTGCCACAATGATAAATGAAATGTCTCAACAACTAGATGGAGTAATTAAATGGATTGCTATGGAATTGGATACAGATTGCAATACTACTGCAAAACTAATGACATTTCCACCAGCATCAGCTGTAATTTGTGGTTAGTGCTAATTAGCAAATGTTAGCATGTTAACACTCTAAACTAAGATGGTAAACATTATACCTGCCTAACATCTGTATGTTTGAATTGTCATTGTGAGCATGTTAGCATGTTGATGTTAGCATTAAGCTCAAATCGCCATGCTGTCTAATTACAGAAACAAAGCCACTAGCATGGCTAGCATGAAGACCCTTACTATTGTTTCTTGATATATAGCCTACTGTATATATATTTTTTTACAACAAGACATGCTGCTCATGTCTGCTGCTGCTGCAGTGCAAGTGCATTACCTAAATACTTTGGTAAATACGGCTTTACACTTTCTAATCAGTCACTTTCCCCATTCCCTCAAGTTTGTTCTTTGCTGCCTGCAAAACAGAGCATTAAAAGTGGAGAAATCAAGTGACCAGTAGGCCTATGCATCTCCAGAGAGCAAGCAGCTTTCCTCTCCTCTCCTCCTCTCCTGCTGTCTGTTCTCCAGCTCTCCTCCATGACAACCGCTTTCTCAATTCCTCTTCCCGAGCCATGCCGGGCTAAGGGCCAGAGTTGTGCTTGAGAGCGAAATAGCCCCTCGTTCTTCTTCTGACTTTCACAGACATTTCCATCACTTTTCACAAGGCACTATTTGCAGACAATATCACATCGTATGTATTAGAGAGTTTGTCAAATGTTAACTGTGGCAGCAGAGAAACATAAAGACAAAGCTAGTCATTCTTCACTTTTGTTGATTCAAAACCTTTTTTACAAAGAGGAGAGCCAATCTGAGGGTCATTCCGGGTTTGATCTGGACATTCCATGAGACATCTCCAATCCACATGTCTATTTCATAAATGTTTCTGTCCTGGTCATACCCACTCATCTGTACAACAGTGCTCTTCTGTCGTGTGATATACATCAGCAAATCAAAATAGTTTCAATGATGAGATAAATTGTCAGACTTGGAAACACCTCTCGTTTACACCACTAGATGTCTCTTATAATGAAAACTACTGCACTGTTTACTCCACTGGGACTGTGCTTGTGTTGTTAAAAGAAGAAATCATTCATTTCTTCACCAAGCACCAGCAGATGAATCTAAATGATCCATGATGAATAAAGTCTGCTGTGTTGTATTTCTTCCACAGCCAGTGTTGTAATACTGTTAGTGTAACTTAGTCATTTGCGCTCTGGCCGAAGAAGAATTTGCTGTTGTGGTTGTCTGCGTGTATTTCTGTGGTATGAATCACATGTGTGATTGTGCATGAGTCTGAGTCTACATCTATTTCTGTACGCACAAGGAAGTGCGTGTGTGTGAATGCATGTGTGTGTCGTACATTGCTCATCCCCAGATGTGCTAAGCAGGTGGCCACATTACTCTCCTCTGAGCTAAACTACAGGCAGGGGAGGCGACTCACAACAGCTCACATACAAACTCTCATGTATCACCATCCCTTTACCTGACGACAGAAAGAGAACAGATTAAAAAAGCAGCCTCTGTGCGTTAAATCAGGTTTCACCTTGTGTGTGCACGTGCGTCTGCGAGTTCTCATGTGTGCGGGTGATTGAGCACATGTGTGTTTATCATGATGCCTCACCTCAGCTCTCCCACAGCTTCCCGGCAGCTTCCCGAGGATGAAAGCGAGTGAAACCCCAGACTAGTGGGGCTCCACAGCCAATTAGGATTGTTTATTTAGCCAGCCACAGCCGCCTAGCAGAACAGGAGCACACAGCCAGCCACAGAGCCCTGCACTGGAAACCTCTCTTCTCTCTCTCTCTTCCTCTTTTTCCACTCCTTTAAACTCCTTTGGCTCCATCTCCTCTCTTGCTTTTCTCCACCCTTTGCCCTCTTTCTCCAACTTTTATTACCCTCCCGTCAAATGGAACCTTTCCAAGATATCCTAAGCTGATAATAGTTATCAATAAGTTGGGGATTCTTCGGAGTTTGTTCACTCAGCGGTTTCTTTATTTGTTTAGAGATTCAATTGTTGCTACTATTATTAGTCATAATCAACCCTTCACACAGTAGATAAAGCACACACATACATGCACACATAGACTGGATAATAAGTTATTTTCTCTCTCCAACTCTCTGATATTCACCCTCTGGTAACATAATAGTCTAGTTGTGGTAAGGCCTGTCATACATTGTTGCATTTCCAAGCAGTCCAGTGTCTGCATTTATCCAATCTTCCATTGTTGGACTCAGATCATGACAGTATTGTGGTTTCTCCCTGTCTGAGTTTTACTGATTTCTGACCAGTATAAATCATCCAGCCTTTTGTCTGATGTTTTCACTGCAGAAAACCGACATGGTGAGTTATCGCTGTACAGGGGTTCTCACGCATATTGGCGCTAACCAAGCCAGGACTTATTTAAAGGAAAAAACAAAAAGAACAAACAGATTCCATACACCCCCCAAGTTACCCCCCCACCCCCAACCCCTCACACATACACACTTATTCCAACCACACCCTTCACCCTTTACTTCTCCCTCCAGGTTTCCGAAGTCCCTTCACACCAGCACATCCCATGTGTAAATTCTTCCTGCTTGAGTTCACATTCACGTGGGATTCAAATGGGAGAGTAGCCAACAACAAGCATCCTCTCTTTCATCCATCACCATGATCAGGGCTCTACATCTTCTCCGCATCCCTTCTTTTCCCTCTCAAAACCCAGCATCTGTCCCTCTCTGTCTCCACCTACTGCTCTTTTTTCCCCTCCTCTTCACATCAGCAAAAACGTCCCATGATGGATTGGCTCACTGACTGACGCCCGAGGGGGACTGTAGTGTTGTGTGTGCGTTGGGGTGAATTGAACAGAGGAAATGTGCCGAGGAAAGAGACCGGGTGAGCCAGCAACATGATATCCCGCCAAGATACATTTAGCATACATTTAGCATAGTTTAGTTCTTTTAGTTAGTTTAGCACAGAATAGTTTCACACGGTAAAGATAAGGCTTTATTGAATTCATCACACCTCATACATTCTTAAACACACACATATGCTCAAACAGAGTGATTGGGTCTAAGGCTAAGAGATGTTTGTTCTGGAAAAAAATCAGCTGGTTCCTCTGAGTGGAGAGTCCTCTTTAACCCCCACCACCCAACTGAAAACACCCATGATTGTACATACACAAATGTGCACAGTGTAACACACATATGCATGCATAAATAAACACACACAAGGCGCCTGGGGCTTGTGCTTCCAGAAGAGTGGAAAATGTAAAAGGATCTTTGTGTACCTCTGCACACGCCTGCTGTGCCAGGGCTCCTGGATAGATGGGGAAGTAGCTGTTTACTCCGACACACACTCAGTAACCCAATCACTGTGTCGAACAAGTACTGAAGAGCCAAATGGGCTGTATGTCCCTCATTGGGTAACAGGCCAACTCGAGAGAGTTCATTTCGGGGTCAGGGAGCAGACAAACAAAACCCTCCAGGTAGGAAGGTCAGCATGTAAACAGGACAAAAGCAATTTAGCAAGACACATTCAGTGCATTGAATTTTTTTTGGTAGTCATAGAGCTGGCTACACATATGAGTGAGTAAATAGAACTTAAACACAAAGTTTGAAGGGAGTTTACTCATAGTGCAGCTCAGTGCAGGAATAAAGGTCTGTTCACCGGCTTGTTCCAATTGGGTGCCTGTGGTTTGGGCCTGTCGTGACCACAGTGCCAGTGAGTGTGTGTGTGTGTGTGTGTGTCTCCGCGATCTCCACATCACTCCCACCATCACTCAGCAACATGGGCATGACTGTGGAGAGCCAAAGATTATGGAAACCAAAAAGCTGAATGACATCATTTTACAAGACCTGACAGCACGGCTGAGAATTAGTAAAAAACAGCGTTGACTAATTTCTTTGCATCCCTTGTGTGGATGTACTGTGACCACCTGAACTTGTCATCAGCCGTAAACTTTGGTGGAGAAAATAAACATTCATTCACAAAATTCTTAATTTAATGCTTACATTGCTGAGCCTCCGGAGACAGATTCACAGATAGTTAACCTTACTGAAAAGCAGCAGGCAAACCAAAGATGTAGCACGTCGGCTAAATGCAGTAAATGTAACGTTACCGTGATCATGTAACAAGCAGGGATTAGTTCCACCTGCAGTTGATAAAACTATTACTGTAATGCTGCAGTGGGAGTTTACCTGAGTTTCCAGCTCTGTCTGTTCTCCCAGTCTCTCTATAGCTGCTGTCACTCTGCCTGCATGCTGGTGTTCCTGCGTTTATTGTGGTATTTCTGTATGAAAGTCGTGGCCGCTGGAAACTCCATAATGCCCCTTTAAGTAATTAGTAAATTAGTAAATAAAGCATACATTGAGTAGAGTCTACTGTAACACTTAATGCATTTACAGTTTACAAACTAAATAACTGGATAGTTTTTGTAAAGAAAATTCTTCTATATTTGATATCACAGTACCAGATCTAAAATAGCAGTGGTTCTCAAAGTGTGGTCCGGGGACCCCCATGTGTCTTTGAGGGATTTCCAGGGGGTCCCCAGCAAAAACCAGGTGAACAATTTTTTTTTAGTAATAATTCCATCCATAAGTAACACAATGACATGATGTATGACTACTTGGGTGATGGGTTTCATACACATTCTGTAATGAAACATCTAAAAGCAAAAATCCTAATAGATGGGGCACACAGGGACAAAAGTTTGAGAACCACTGGTATGTAGCTTTTCTCTTTGTGCCAGAGTGACCATAGGTCAGATGGTGGCAGAAAGAAATGTGTATTTTTAGACTGGAACACTACACAAAAAATAGGCCCTAGTATTCATCAAGTATTGTGACCTCCGTTGCCATCGAGGGTGAAACGTTGGCTCACATAAATGGCAGCTCACGTAACAGATACAAGCTGGTTTCCATCAACAGCACATCCAGCATGTTAGACACCCTGAAGGCCTCATCTCTCTGTTCTCTGGGTTGGGCTGGATAGATAATATAGAGGGTCATGCACAATCAGTCTTTCCAATTTACCCCTCTCCCACCCAATTTTAAAAAAAACAACAACTGTCTAAACTGTGTTCGGTACATCGCAGTCTTTCACTCACAGTCTCTCAGACTTACTGTCAGGTTGGCAGAGCTGTTGCTAGCCGGCAGACTGGCAGGGCTATTGTTTTCATTTCCCTTCCATTAAACACAGCCTTGGGAGAAAAGAGAGGGAAAGTAGGAGAGGAGAGTGGAGAGGAGGGGTGGGGGACCATCTTGGGAGGATCTGTTGCTACTAGACAGTGTGTTTATCATAACAGCTGCTGTCCACAGGGGAAACTTGGCAGGCTACATCAAAGGCTCATTCACAGTTCACCTCTACCATCTGACACACATACACAACCATGCATAGGGGCTTACACACACTCACAGGAGGACACGATATCCTCCCATTCAATGTGCAAAAGATATTGAAAGAAAAATCCTATAAAAGGCTAATTCTCAGGTTAAAGGAAGTTATGTTCCAGCCTTTATTACCTAAGCTGTTAGCTCTTGGCAGTGAGGTCTGCTTTTACGATTGTTCTGGTTTTTGTGTAAATGAATTAAACTTCCATTTGAGTGGCGCCCCTTGTATATGCCAACACATTCTTCAGATTGAGAGCTGAGCTGGCCTCGCTTCAACACATCTCTCTCACAGACTCTTGTTAATAGGGAGCAGTCCTTACAATCTTTCCCCTCAAGACAGAGAGAGGGGGGGAGGCAATGAGAGATTTTTTATACAGCAATTTAACCAGACTCCTCAAAGGCTGAGAGGATGAGGTTACAATTTATTTCCTTTTTAAGTCTCCCCCCTACACTGTAAGCGCAACCCAATCATGTCACTCTGCTGCCATCATGAGGCCAAAAAAATCAACTACCAACAATTCCTCCATATAAGTTACACATTATGTATTGAATGAAAATTTGCCTTGTAATATCTCTGTATATCAGTTAAAAAGTGATATTGTCTCCAAAAACACTAGTCAACTATTGTTTGTAATTTACATGTTATTGTGGCTAAAATCACTTTTACAAAGAAGAAACCTTGAATTGTGCCATGGTGCACATGCGCGCTGCACTTTTGAATATAGGGATTATAAAACAACTTTGTAGCTATATCAGTTATGTGAATGTTTCAATTTTGTACTTGTGCTACATGCTATCCAAAAGGCAATGAATTGAACACAAAGGCGTTGGAGAGGTATCCATCAGTTTGTCCGACTGGATAAATAAATGTAATATTCTCAAAAAAAATAAGCTACATTTCTGTATGATGCAGGTAAGATCTTCACAGGAGGAGCATTAACAATTTCTCTCTCTGTCTTCTACATGACATCTTCACTGTAATGTTCACTGTGCCACAATTAGAGAAAAAGATTGATGTTATTAATAAAGCACTTCCTTGGCCCGGTCTAAGGAAAGGCCGCTCTAACCAGAATATTTAATATAAATAGTTAGACATTTGCAAGGGCTGAAACAAACACCTTACCAGCTGCTATTAAACGTGCACTCTCAAAAAGTCTCAATCATGACAAAAAGGATATTTATCCTTTTTGGGGGTTTTTTATCATTTCTCTTCATGTGTATTATGAGGATGGTTCATGTCAACAGGAGCAGACAGTGAATAAGACTGAGGAGAACTGGGCCCGAGACCCTTTGGCTCCCTTTTGGCTTCGTTTTCATGTGTCCCAGTAAGCCATGACAGCATGACAGCGAGCCAGCATGTACAATACCAGGACCATCACATGGAAGCAACTAATATTAATTCAGCCATTATTATATAATGTCAGCTGTGAAAACAGCTTATTGTCAGCAAGGCAGAATTGCTTGATTTCTCTGTTTACCCAAGAAGATTATGTTGCACTTGTTTACACACTTTGTTATTGACAGCTTGCTTTAGTCTAACTCAGTTACAAACATTCATACCTGATGGACCATTACACCCCCAGTCCTCTGTGCTCTGAGCAGCTACAGAGGGAAAAAAGACATTTGAACTTACACTGATTTTCACAAATTGGGTTTAGACTCGTAACACCACTATTTTTTTTCTGATGAAGGACATGCCTCAACAAACAGATTCATGTTGTCTTTTAGCCCCCATGTATGTTTTGGAAAGGAATCAGGATGTCTGATGCTTCATATGTGATTAATAGTACAAACACATGTGTACACACACTACAGCTGTTCCAACCTAAAGGGTTAGATGGTGTGCAGTCACCCACTGTAGATCAATATGTATTACATATTTTTCACTGTGTTGTAATCGACCTTTAAGACCTATAAGAACAGGTGAAAAAGGTTTTTGCCAGGATAATCTTTCTAAGTTCCTTTAAAAAAAATATCTGTGAAAGGATCATTTTGTGTGTGTAGTTGTTGTAATCCTGATTTTAGGCCACAAGAGGCTGAAGTGCACCACTACGTACAGGGTCGCTGGATGCCAATCCCAGCTGACATCGGGAGCAAGGCAGGGTACACCCTGGACAGGTCGCCAGTCCATCACAGGGCCACAAACAACCACTCACACCTAAGGGTCACCAATCAACATAGTCGACATGTCTTTGGATGGTGGGAGGAAGCCGGAGCACGGGGAAAGAGAGAACATGCCGAGGTTTGAACCCACAACACTCTTGCTGTGAGGCGACAGTGCTAACCACCGTACCACCGTGCCGCCCATCGCACTACTACCTGATGTTCTAAATACAGTGGAATTTAAAACCTTCCAGTTTTCTTCCATTTCTTCAAATGTCTTTTTTCCAGGTGAAGTCCCATTAGATTATATTTTTTATCTTGTGCGCACAAGATATTATGTAATTATTATCTTGATAATTGAATAAAAAAGTGCGCACAATAATTATCTTATTCCCACAAGATAATTATCTTATTCCCACAAGACAATAGGCCTAACTTGTGTGTCAGGGGAACTTGTGGGATAACTGAGATAACAGTATAGGGCTAATATTACCGATTTCTTTTTAGCAATGCCTTATATTTCTGCATTACAGCAAAAAGCAATACATTACTGTAACTGCGTAGCCTAATTATCACTGTTCTGGCTCTCTGTGTATCCTGTGTATGCAAAGCCAGCGTGTGGGCCAGCGAAAGAGAGAGCAAGCGGCGGGAGAATGTGACAGTGAAAGTTAGCGGAGGAAAATATATAAGTTACTCAGTTTGGCAGTAAATGTGCAGTGTAGGTAACAGTGTGTCCGTTAAGTCTGTTGTTTCCGCAACTCCTGGAAATGTGAAGGCGGTTAGTGCTAGCTAACATCTCCCCTGTAAAGCACATTGATTTTTTTTGGCTGCAATGTAACGTTAGCTAAATTAGTAACTGAGTAATGTTAATTAGTTACATGTCATTACCACCTAACTTGTCGAGGAACGAGAACATCAGGCCCAAGCTAAACTGGTGTCCTGTAGGCCACACATAGGCTACTTTACATCCTGATTGTTAACGTTAAATTATATTTCAGTTTTCAGAGGAGTCTGACAACTGGTTGTTAAAGGAAGAACACTGGTGACCACGGAGGAGTTGAGGCTAGTAAAGTACATTAAGGATGTACACTAGTCCTTTTGAGCAATTGAGGAGACATTTCTTTTGTATTTTAATGTGCTAATTAAATGCTTAGTAATTATGCAGAAATCGCATAGAAAAAAAGATGCATCAAGATGGATCGCCACTCTCTGCATTGTAATCAAATCAAATCGTGAGGTGCCAAAAGATTTTCATCCCTACTGCCTAAGAAGTATTCCCATTCAATTACTTTTAAATGTGCTTTAAAAAGATTTGTGGAGTGGTTGCCACTTGCCCACTGCACGTGTAAGGGCCTGTCCATAGCCTCGCCATTCATCTGTGACAACATCTGAGCCTCGTCTTACATGATGTTATATGGTTGGCAACAGGCAACTTGAGCGATCTCTCACCACCCTGGGGATGAGTTTCCTTGATGTAGCCTAATTACTTTGTGTTTTTTTGCTGAACTGCAAAGTGTTCAAAATTCATACAGATTGTTCATAAAGTGAAGAAACATAAATAAAAAAAACTTTTTCCTGCTAAATGTGTGTCACTTTACTTAAAGCAAACAAATAGCTACCTGTTATAAGTTCTTATAATTAGTTCATATAGTATTATGTCCACCTGTAATATATTTTACCGGGATTTTTATACAACACTTAACTTAAAACAAAGACATGCTATATAACATTAACCATTACTATAAGCTATTTTTCCATTTCATATCACTAATTCTAAATTGTGACTAAAGTGTATTTTTAAAGAGGCAGAGTCGATGGTTATTATGTAGGTACTTATGGAACATGGACAGAGATTGTTGGCACACAGTGATACTGGTATTACTATTAGTAATAAAACATTAAATCAAAAGACCATAATGACTTATGAACTTTGCTATAGCGCCTAATGCATGTTTGTAATTGATTATAACAATTGTTATAATGTCTTAAGGAAGCATTATATCATGTTATAAATATTTGCATAAGTCATTATAGTGGTGACCTTCATTGAAAGTGTTACCAAATTCATCTTATGGGACTTCAGGGGCTCCGTATTATGCACCCTAAACACAAGGTACATAATTTGCTAACACACAAATGCTAACACACAAAATATGATCGGTTAATGCCAGGCTGTAGACCTGAGACTTTATTTACACCAAGTCAAAGCCACTATTTCTTTCTTGTTTGTGTGTGTCACAGTAAAACATATGCAAATATACCTGTTATCACATGCTGGGCACCAAATACAATATAGCTCACGTGCAGCCCTTTTGGGATTGTTATCCAGACAAGCACACGTATGCACTGGACTGCGTCTGAAGGATGTCAATACAAAGACAGAACACACTGACGTCAGTGAAGCAGTGCGTTTCCACTAGCTGCCATATCACCCTTTTTTTTAGTATGTCAAGCTTGAATGAGGTCACGGCTTCAACACTTTGTAAGTGTCTGATGATGATTGTGATGACTGAGGGATGTATCTTATCATTTAAAACGTTCTCTAATGAATGGTTTAATATCTGCACTTTGGGATTTTGTTTCCAAGGGTTTGTGCCAGTAGGGATAGAGTAGTGCATTGTCATTTTGTCTGTCTGTCTTTCTGTCATGTGTGTTGTTGAAATCTTTCCCCCTGGTTCTCGCCCTGCTGTCCCGAGGCTGCCCAGCTGAAACAACACAGAGTGGAGGACACTTAAGAGCCCTGCTCTATCCTCTCTCACACATTCGCACGGCGCCGCCAAAATCATAAGCCCTCCATTCATCTCCTGCCAAAACCTCGTCCTCAAGGCACTGAAGTGTACGTTGTTTTTGACAGCTGCTGTGATGAATTAGCTCAGATTTTTCAACTTCATTGTTTGTTTTAACCTCTATCCCGCTTTTTGAAATTGGAAAAAGAGAGGTCCATCATTGTAGTTAATATGCTGGTATGACCATTATTTTCACCTGACACGAAACTGGGGTCTCACCTATGATGAAGTAGTAGGTCACCATGGCAACAGTGGAGTCTTTGGAGAAATGAAGGCAAACGAGAGAGAGAAGGAGAGGAGGAGAGAGATTAGCACACCTTGTGTTCATGTGGTTCTGTACTAGGTTTATGTGTGTGCATGTAGTTTAATACAAAGGAACATGCAAAGGAAAAAGAGATATATATTGATTTAAAAATATACGCAAGACCAAAGTCTTGAGGGTGACTGGCCTGCATTTGATGGTGATAGCGGTCAGGGGGACATACACACACACACAAGCAGTAGAGAAGAGACCAGATGGAGTGTGAGAGGGTGACAGACAGACATCAGACAGATGGGGGCAGTCATACTGTTTCTGGTGACTGGACCCCAGAGTCAGGGGCAATTGCACGTGCCGCTCTGCTCCCAGCTGGCTCATATATTGGGCTTTGTTCTGTGTAATCTGTAACCTGTGGAGCATCAGGACAGATTAGCCACATTAAGAGGGTTGTGCGCAAAAACACGCCTTCAGATGGGGCACAAACATAGCCTCATTCATTAACCTGACTTGTACTGAGGATTTACACAATTTTTAAGGGATTTTGCTGAGTGTGTGTGTGTGTGTGTGTGTGTGTGTGTGTGTGTGTGTTTGTGTGTGTGTGTGTGTGTGAGGTATATTGTTTTGAAAAGCAAATGTGGCTTTTGTAATATCAACAGCACTGTAGGATTAAAGACAGTTATTAATAAGGCTGTCAGTCGTCAATACTCAAGGATTCAGGATCCAGATAAGACAGTTTCACTGATGAATTCTGTGCCTGGATGTTCCTCTGCAGCACATATAGGCAGACAATTTTGTTTTAACATGTTTGCACAAATGAGGGCAGCAGAGAGTAAGCTCCAAACCTCAGGAGTTAAAAGTCACCATATGCAGTCTCGGTGCACACATGCATAAAGTGTAGGCTTATCAGTGCAGCACATCACACAGAAATACTTTCTCCTACACGTGATGCATGGGCTTAAAAAATATATCTTTTGCTCATGTCAAGACAGTGAAGCATATGAGGAACTACGGAGTAGTTTCAAGCTCAACTAAGAAACACTGGCTCTCTGGAGAGAAAAAAACATTTTGTTATATTCATCACATCTGTCCGGGTTAAATTGATCTCTATAAGTGGATGATTATAATAACCATTGTTTTTCTTTTTCTTTATTTCTCATGCAGATTACCATCTAATTGAGACTGGCTATAAAGTCATGAAACGGATTACTGTGCTGTGTATTAAAATTTAAATACACTATACAGTAATACTGTATATAAAATATATCTTACTGTTCAAATTATAATTAGACTATTGCCTAAAACCAACACATTAAAATGTTGACCTGGATGGCTCATTCTTGATACATTACAATGATTAGAATATACTCTTAAATATGTAAAGTTATGAAAATGCCTTAATATAGAAATTGAAGAGATTTCATTGACTTAGCCAGTCTAAGCTGATGGAGCCAATAGAACTACACTGATACTAGTCACATACACTTACACACAAACTACACCCAGGCCCACTCCTACACGTATACATGGGTGGATGGGTGGCATGTGTGCCAGAGCCTGCGCTATGGGACACTGGGATAGCACGACTACATCACATCACGTCACACATTCACTCCATGTGACCAGCCACTGTCTGAAGCAGAGAGTCAGAGAGACACAAGAGAGTGCTTTGGGATAGAAGCCAGACACACAGAGAGGTGTGTGAGAGTGCAGCAACATAATTTTTTCATGAGACCTGTTGTGAGTTCTCTGCACCCAAAGGCAACAAGCCTCATGGAGATGTAGCCACCAGGGTGAAAATGAGAAGATTCAAGTTACCACAATGCAGACATACACAGAGAGGACAACCAAAATATTCACACAGCAGTCTATCTCTCTCACACACACACACACACAGAGACACACACACAGATGTGCATGCATACACAAACTCGGAGTATTTTCATGTTCATGCACTCTTCATGCCTGAGACATCAAATCTACAGCACCCATCTGCAGGGAGAGATGCCCCCTAACAAGCTAACAAATATTTGTTCCGACAGCAGTCACGTTTTGCTGAATCACTCATGCGCCCGGTCTTGCTCCTAAGCAGCAGACCGCATTTTTATTTGGAAATGAGGATTGGCGTGGGAGTCAATGACATCATCCCCTGTGATAGAGTGCCCGTGGTGTCTCTACAGGGGTGACAGAGGTGAGGATAGAGAGATGGGCTGCATAAGTCACCCCAGTGAGGAAATACAGGGAGGCACAGTGAGAGACAGGCTGCCATCTTTGGCTCGTGTTAGAGACACATTAGACGGATACATCCTCTCTTAGCCCTGTTGTGTACTGTTAAGGGTGACCTTCTCCATTTGCTGCTGAGCCTATTCTCTCTTTCTGGTGCACCCATATTCACTTACAAAGGCACATGCACATACACAGCGTCTGCTTTTGTGGAATGTGAGCGGATCTAATTGAAGGTCTGTCCCAGTGTGCACGGGGTGTAACTACCTCTAAAACAATGGCATAACCGACAAACAAGGACACAGCTCAACCAAGTCAGCCCTGTTAAAGTTCAGTCAAGAGTAGTTAATATACTCCCCCATATTTCTTCATTCACAACACCTTCTCAGCCGCACCTCTTA
Source organism: Micropterus dolomieu (assembly GCF_021292245.1). Taxonomy (NCBI): domain Eukaryota; kingdom Metazoa; phylum Chordata; class Actinopteri; order Centrarchiformes; family Centrarchidae; genus Micropterus; species Micropterus dolomieu. The sequence continues at coordinate 20,882,760 of NC_060169.1, forward strand.
GCTCCTGTCCTTTCATGTATTTTCCTGCTTCTTAAAATCTAAGAAGCATCTTCTTCCTGGTTTCATTATCCAATCAATCGAGTAAGCCAAATGACACTGCTCCTCTCATTTATATCCAAACACCAGCTTCCACCCTGTCCATATTAGTGTTTTGGACCTTTGGTCTGGGGCTGTTTTTCATTGCTTTGCCCACTTAGATCCAACTGAGGGAAAACCTATGCCACAACACACAACATTATTTAGACCAGGTCAGACTAACCTAGGTTCTATTTACTAAGAAATAAAATTTAAAAACTGAATAAAAAAAATCACACTATGAACAAAATTCTTTTCCATACTAAATCCTTCGAACCAGCAGAGCGCTCCTGTGCTGTCAGTAATAGCCAATCACAAACATGCATTATTGATGATAAAAGCCCTCCTTTGCATGCAAATCAGCTTCTCATACATGAATGCCATAAAAACAAATGCTTGTGCCTCCTTGACAAACGAGCGTTTGTATCACTGTCAAAGAAGTGTAGACCCTTTCGGACTCTCTCAGTAACCAATAGGTGTGTAGGCTAGGCCTATCTGTGTGTTCTAATTTGTGAGAGTTAAAGATAACTGGAGGATAGTGAATGACTGTTTAAAATAAGTGAAATGGTCCACTGAAGTAGACAGAAAACAAGAAAGAAGGTTAGAAATGATTACAGGAAATGCTGTGGTGTAGTGAAGGAAGAGATGTCAAAACTGACGAAATGATTTGCCAAATGGTTGATATGATGTGGTGTAGAATACATTTGTTTCCAATAAGTGTTTACTTTTGGGGCCATATCACAGCTTGTGTCAAGTTTACATAAATAATAAGAATAATAATATATCAAGTAAATGTCCAGCCCCTGGCCTCTAGCTTTCTGAAAATGTGGCCCCATTAACATGAACAGCCCTGATTTAGGCAATAGTGTGGTTCCACCATTGTAGCAACATTTTGGGGAAGGCCTCATCCTGTTTTAGCATCGCAATACTGCTGTGCATGAAGCCATGTCCATAAAGAAGAAAGGTAGTGAAAAGAAATTTAGTGTGAAAGACTTACACAGAGCCCTTACCTCAATCCCATCCAACACCTTTGACATTAGTTGAAGACCAACTGTGAGCCAGGTCTTGCCACTCAACATCAGTGGTAGACCTCACCGATGCTCTTGTCCCTGATTGGGAGTATATTCCTGCAGCTGGGTTCCAAAGTCTTGTGGAAAGCCTTCAACTTCAACAGCACAACTGATAATGGTGAATGTTCAGTAGTTGTCTCTTCTCACCACATGGTCTTCAGCGTGTGTGTGTGTGTGTGTGTGTGCATGAACTCTGACGTGTGCTTTTACATAAGTGCTTACCAAGTTGGTCTTACTAGCTGTTTTTTAGCGTGATGCATTCTGTTTATCCATCTTCGGCCAGGCTGACATGATGCAGAGCTGATGAAAGGATGGAAACAGTCTGGATCAGTAGATTATTTATGACTGTGCCTCTGGCCCAGAGTTCTTCCTTGGTGCCAGTGCAAAAAATTTACTGTGTCTGCAGTGGTCTGAATGCTCAGTGCGTTATTGGAATACCAGATACAGTCCATGAGGACAGTGATGGCAAAGAGAGTGAGGAAGGACAGTGAAAAAAAGTGAGGATGAAGGGAGAAGGAGAAGAGAGTAATCAAGAGAATGGACAATGACATTTAATTTATTGGAGAGCATCAGGAAATGCATGGGATGAGAAGCTGATAAGAAACTGAATTGCGTAAAAAATCACTTGAGTGTAGCAATAATAGAAAATGAAAACAATGGATGGCGCGGTGGTGCAGTGGTTAGCACTGTCACCTTACAGCAAGAAGGTCGTGGGTTTAAACCCTGGTTTCCCTGGCCTTTCTGTGTGGCCCTGCGATGGACTGGTGACCTGTCCAGGGTGTACCCTGCCTTTTGCCTGATTGTCAGCTGGGATTGGCTCCAGTCCCCCATGACCCTGTACGCAGGATAAGCGGTTGACGATGGATGGAAAACAAATGGAGAATAAAAGAAAAAGACAGAATGACAAGTTTAAATTAAGGAAGGAAATGTAATGCTGTACCTTCTGTTTTATTCAGAGAAATATTCCCTGGTACAATGACTCCTGCTGTGCTCATATGAAACCTTAGTGCTTTATTACATAAGGTCTGGCAGACCTGGGAAGGAGATCAGCAGCATACTAAACGTTCACTGATGGTGGAGAGGATGCCTATACAGCTCTTAGGATTCACATCTCATGCACAACAAACCAGACTACTAATTTTCAGGATACTTCAGTTCATTTTGTTTTTTCAGTGTCAGACATATTTCATTTACTGCATATGAAATAACATCTATTACAGAGTAGAATGCCCATTCTATAGCTGCTCTTGCAATTTAAACATCTGCACCAGACCTCTGCAAGAATTTGGTAAAATAATATTAAAATATACAATAAATTGTAATATTTAATGTTAACATCTTAATCAATAGTAGCTGCATTTAAGAGTAGGCTAAATTAAACCATATCAACTATGATGTTACTGATTTACCATCCAAATTGTCATCTTGCCAGCAAGTTGGAGAGCTAATAGTAACAGAACAATGTAAACAGCCTGAACTCTTTTTGACAATGTTTTTACAATGCTCTATAACAACATACAACAACACATTGTGTTCTGTCTTCTGGCATCAACAGTGTTTCAGCCATGGTCCCGCCAATAAGATAAAATAAAACTATGCTAAACCCAAAGATGAAAAAGCAGTCTGTCAACTAGCAGGGTAAATCATTAGCACGTATACAACACACTCCTCACTTCTGAATTCAATTCTATTTAATTCAATTTTATTTAGAATGTGGCAATTCATAACAGATTTGTGTTCTCATTGCACTTTTCATATAGAGCAGACCGTGCTCTTTGTAATAATATTTACAGAGACCCAACCATTCCCATCATGAGCGAGCACTTTCAGTGCAAGGAAAAACTGCCCTTTAACAGGTAGAAACCTCAAGCAGAACCTAGACTCAGGGTGGGCGGCCATCTGCCTCAACCAGCTGGAGGAAGAGGGAGAAATAGAGAGAGGGAGAGGGAGAACTGGATCTCTTGGGAGGAGAGGTGGGTAGACATTTTTTGAGATCTCAGGGGAGTGTGGTTGCCCGATCCTGCGCTTGCGCATGAAATAGTCCACACTGGGTTAGGGCCAGGGTTAGGGGCAGGCAGTTAAAATCTGCGCATGCGCTGAGTTTTGCGCATGGGTAGAACGGATTAAGATCATCTCCTAATTTACTTAATCTGGCCATACTGTGTAGCCTACAGGAAAATTGGATTTTTCATATTCCTAAGAAGAATTTTAGAAAGTTAAGGGTTTATTGACTTAAACCAGCAATAAATGATTTCTTTGGCCACCTTGGGACAATGCCATTTGATTTGTTTTCTGTGGATTTTTAGAGCTTTTTCACTGAAAAAAACTTCTTGATTTGGCCAAAAACTATGCTGTGAGAGTGAACCAAAACAGTGATGTTTCAGCCTGAAAGCTAAACAGTGAGCTGAAGCTTGCTATAAAACTCTGTAAAGGGCTGTAGATTCGGGTGATAATTCACTGTAGGTTCATTACAACGAATGGCCCCTTTAGCATTGTCACATTGTTTTCACATTGTCATTTGCTCCTGTTATTATAATATAAAAGTAGAAGTAGTATTGCAATATTTTGTGCAGTTTACAAGCATTGCCTCAACATTAAAAAAAAAACAAATTTAAGTCAGCTAAACAAAATATAATATTGCTATTTCCAAAGTACAGCAGTAACTACAATAACTGGGTCAGTTACAGTGGGTACGGAAAGTATTCAGACCCCTTTAAATTTTTCACTCTTTGTTTCATTGCAGCCATTTTCCAAAAATCAAAAAAGTTCATTTTATTTCTCAGTAATGTACACTCAGCACCCCATCTTGACAGAAAAAAACAGAAATGTAGAAATTTTTGCAAATTTATTAAAAAAGAAAAACTGAAATATCACATGGTCATAAGTATTCAGACCCTTTGCTCAGTATTTAGTAGAAGCACCCTTTTGATCTAATACAGCCATGAGTCGTTTTGGGAAAGATGCAACAAGTTTTTCACATCTGGATTTGGGTATCCTCTGCCATTCCTCCTTGCAGATCCTCTCCAGTTCTGTCAGGTTGGATGGTAAACGTTGGTGGACAGCCATTTTCAGGTCTCTCCAGAGATGCTCAATTGGGTTTAAGTCAGGGCTCTGGCTGGGCCATTCAAGAACAGCCACGGAGTTGTTGTGAAGCCACTCCTTCGTTATTTTAGCGGCGTGCTTAGGGTCATTGTCTTG